>NW_027186199.1:817595-828830 GCF_028583685.1 Petaurus breviceps papuanus | reverse complement strand
GATAGATAGATAGATAGATAGATAGATAGATAGATAGATAGATAGATAGATAGATAGATAGATAGATAGATGGCATAGGGTGAGTTGAATATGAAGGGATGATATCTTAAAAATAAAATTAAAGGGTGAGAGGGAAATATATTGGGAGAAGGAGAAAGGGAGAGATAAAATAGGGTAAATTATCTCACATAAAAGAGGCAAGAAAAAGGTTTCACAATGGAGGGGTAGAGGGGGGAGGTAAGAGGGAATGAATGAACTTTACTCACCAGATTTGGCTTAAGGAGGGAATAATATACACACTTGATTGGGTATCTTACCCTACAGGAAAGTAAGGGGGAAGGGTATAAGGGGAAATTTACATTCCCATTACAGAGGGACGAAAGAAGGGAGAGTAGATTAGGGGAGGGGGTAGTCAGAAGCAAACATTTGAAAAAGGACAGGGTCAAAGGAGAAAATAGAATAGGTGGGGGGTGGGATAGGATGGAGGGAAATATAGTCAGTCTTTCACAACATGACTATTATGGAAGTGTTTTCATAACTACACATGTATAACCTATATTGAATTGCTTGCCTTCTCAATGAGGGTGGGTGAGAAGGAAAGAAGAGAGAGAATTTGGAACTCAGTGTTTTAAAAACAAATGTTAAAAATTGTTTTTACATGCAGCTGGGAAATAAGATATACAGACATTGGGGTAGAGAAATCTATCTTGCCTGACAAACAAGTAAGGGGGGAAGGGGATAAGGGGGAGTGATAGAAGGGAGGGCAGACTGGGGGAAGGGGTAATCAGAATGCATGCCTTCTCAGGGTGGGGGAGGGGAGAGATGGGGAGAAATTTTTGAACTCAAAATCTTGTGGAAATTAATGTTGAAAACTAAAAATTAATTAATTTTTTAAAAGAGATAGAGATCTGGAAAGTCACCTAGGTCTTGCCTCTCTCATACTTAAGAAAGGGAGGAAAGGTGGCCAGAGGAGTGAGGAAGGCATCCATCTGAGATGTCCATCCTAAAACACTGGACGGGGGAGAAAGAGAGAAAGGGATATCTAGTCAGTCCTAGTGGAGTCTGGGGTGGGGAAATACCCAGGTGTGCCATCTATCCCTCAGCAGTAAAAGCTGAAAGCAGCTGGAAGGGATGTAAGAGGAGGAGGGGAAGTTACTTTGGACTGGCAGGGGGCCACAGCAGCTTGGTTGGGCTAAACAAAGTTAGCTCAGAAGTGTTCCCCACACATGGCACAGAAGGTGCTAAAGGAGCAGAGCTGGGCGGCCCAGTGTGCTTTATGGAACAATTAAAATTAACAGTCCAGATGTTGGGCTCAGCCAAGTGGAATGAGATGGGAGCTTGGATTAGAGAGCTGGAATGGCCAGGAAGTTTCCTCGAGGCAGCTGGAGATCCATGCAGCCAGAAGGCCATGCCTTGGCACCACCCACTAAGCAGTGCCCCCACCCTCATCTGATTTTTTCTTTATGGTCATAGTCAAAGCTCCTCACTTTTCTGCCCTATGGAAGCCCTAAGATCTCAGAATCAGATGAGCAACTTGGGACTTATGATTGGTTTGTCAGAGGGAGAGGCAGGCTTTAGCTTTATACAAAGCAGGAAACTCCTGTGTGCACCTCTTCTCATGTTTCCTGTCATTTATACTGTCAATTCAGTTCAACAAATGTTTACTAAATACGTATTATATAAATACTTTTTACTGGGGGATACCAGGAGGAATAAGAGAGTTCCTGCTCTCAAAGGAGCCTGAAGTCTACTAGAAGATAAGTCATAGATAGAATTTGCTGTAAAGTAGGATGTCATATGGGACATAAGAGGACTACCCAGAAATTCTTCTAGTAGTTTAGAGGAGGCAGGAATCCCTTTTGACTGATATTTAAATGGGATTTGAACTGAGCCTTGAAAATGGGCTGAATTTTAACAGTCTGATGGTGAGGAGGGACATTGCAGGCAGAGGAAGCAGCATTAGGGAAGGCACAAAGCTGAGAAGCTGCCGCGTGTATTTAGGGAGTGCAGTGGGAAGAGCCCTGGGCTTTGGAGGTTTGGATCTGGGTTCTGCTCCTAACTGACCATAGACAAGTCACTTAATCTTCCGGAGGTAAAATGGGGATGATACTACTTATTAACATTAATGGGCATAATAATAATTTCCTTTCACAGAGTCATTGTAAGGAAAGTATTTTGTAAAACTTACAATGCTGTATTGAATATGATTTAATTGTTATAGAATCATAGACTCTTAGAGTTGTGGATCATGTAATCTACTTTTTATGTGAAGCTTGTTTAGGTAAAAATATGTTTATTAACGTACTTGAGAAATATCACTGTGGCTCTAACTGAAGGATGGGGTGGGGGAGCCCTCAGAGTCATCTTTGATTCCCTGTTGACCTTACCTCACTTAAATCCTAGAAATTCTACCTTTGAGATGTCCCTAGAATACATCCCTTCTCTGGTTACCACTGATATCTCTGTGTCTCAGGCTGTTCTCTTATTTCTTGCCTGGATTACTTTAATAACCTCCTATCTGATTTCCCTGCCACCAGTTTTTCTTTTTCTTTTTTAAAAATTAAGCTTTTTTTTTCTACCTTCTCTCTCTCCCTTGCATTTTCATCTCTTTATCTGAAGGTGGGTAGCATGTTTCAGCATTAGTCCTCTGGAATCTTGGTTGGTCATTATACGATGATCAGAGTTTCTAAGTCTTTCATAGTTGACTTTATAATACTGTTATCTTCCTCCTGGTTCTCCTCACTTCACTCTGTATCAGTTCATCCAAGTATTCCCAGGTCTCTCTGAAAATCATCCCCTTTATCATCCTTTATCATTTTTTATAGAATGATAGTATTCCATCATCTTTATATTACATAATTTGTTCAATCATTCTCCAGTTGATAGATACTCCCTCAATTTCCAATTCTTAGCTCTCAGAAAGAGCTATAACTGTTTTTGTATATCCTTCATTAGAATTTGTTTTATCCTTCCCTTAATCTACCCTCCCTCTACTTCCCCCTTCTTCCCTTCCCATCATATTTCCCTGTTGCATGAAATGTATTTCTGAGAGACAGACAGACAGATAGAAAGAGAGAGAGAGAGAGAATTTTCTTATCTTCTTTGCCTTTATGAGGCAGCTAGGTGGTCAGTAGATAGAATGCTGAGCCTGGAGTCAGAAAGACCTTAGTTCAAATATGGGGACTGTGTGACTCTGGGCAAGTCACTTTTCACCTCTCTTTACCTCATTTTCTTCAACTGTAAAATAAGGATAATAACCACACTTACCTCCTAGGTTTGTTATCAGGATCAAATGAGATAATATTTGTAAAGCTATTAGCACAGTGTATGGCATGTAGTAAGTGCTCTGTAAATGCTTATTCTCTTCCCTTCCCTTTCACACTTTTACCAATTTAGCAGAGAGTGATGAGTTCAAGTGTCAGCTGCTCTCCCTCCCTTCCTCCTTGTTTGTATAGATTTCTACTTATAAACTCGATTATGTGAGATAATTTTCCCCAACCTTCCTTTCCCTTTCCTCTCCAGTGATTTTCTCTTTCCAGATCATTATATAATAGAACTATTCCCAGATCTTCTAATTAGACTCCTTCCATGACCCCTGATGATAATAGGGTTCAGAGAGGACATATGTATGTCATCTTCCCATATTAGGATATAAGCAGTTTGTCTTTCTTTAATTTCTTATGATCATTCATTTTTACCTTTTTCTTTTCCTGTTGACTCCTATGTTTGTACATCAAAACTTCTATGTAGCTCTTGTCTTTTTACCAGTAATGCTTGGAAAGTCATCTGTTTCATTAAAGGTCTGGTTTTTTTTCCCTTTTAGCATTATACTTAGTTTTGCTGGGTTGGTCATTCTTGACTGTAAACTTTGCCTTCTGGAATATCATATTCCAGACTCTCCACTTCTTTTTTTTTTCTTTTCTTTTTTTTGGAGAGCAACTGGGGTTAAGTGACTTGCCCAAGGTCATAGACACACATAAGTGTGTCAAGTATCTGAAGCCAGATTTGAACTCCGGTTCTCCTGACTCCAGGGCCAGTGCTCTATTCACTGCGCCACCTAGCCGCCCACTCTCCACTTCTTTATTGTGGTAGCTGCTAAATTGTGTGTGATCCTGACTATGACTTTTTGGTCTTCAAATTCTTTCTTTCTGGCTGTTTATAGTGTTTTTTCCTTAGATCTGGAAGTTCTAGATTTTAAATATGTTGTTTCTTGTAATTTTCATTTTGGAGTTTCTTCCAGAAGGTGAACAGTAGACTATATATATTTCCACTCTGCACTCAAATTTTAATAGATCTGGGCAGTTTTCTTTTATGATTTCTTGAAGTAGGATGACTAGGCTCTTTTTTTTGGTCATCATGGCTTACATCACCATTTTTTCTATCTCTTATCTGTCCTTCACCTGCTGCCTTCCTTGTGTATGGCTGTGCTCCTGTTGCATTTGTGCTCAGAAATGTTTAATGGATAAAATCCAAACTTGAGTCTATAACTCAAGGGTGTACATGATCTGAACAACCTTTCTTTCCAACCTTACCTCACACTACTTCACTTCACATATGTTATAAATATACTGAACTAATTGATCTTCCTAGAATTCATCTCATATTTTTCTACTTCCCTGCTGTCTATCATGGCATCTGTTTCTTTTGCTTGGAATGTCCTTCTCTTCCTCATTCCCCCCTCCCCCGCCATAGCTGTTCTCTCATGGCCCAATTCATAATGCAAACTCCCTGTAATGACTTTTATGGTTTTCAGTGCCCTTCCCCAACCTTCAAATAATCTGAACTGTCATGATACTGTGCCTCTTCATGGTCTATTGTATTTATATTGTGTAAATTTATGTCTTACGATTACTCTACTCAACTAGAAACTCCTTGAGGAGAGATCCCATGTCTTACTTTTTTATATCATTAAACATAGAACTCTATAATCCATAATGATATTATTAACTAACATTTATATGTTGCTTTAAGGTTTACAAAGCACTTTACATATACTATTCAATTGGTAAGTATTCAGTAAATATTTAATAAATCAATGATTAAATGAGTGGCGTAGCCAAAGAGGTGGGAGAAGAACCCAGAGAGTGCAGCAGAGTCATAAAGGAAAGCATGAGCAGAATGATGCTGCAGAGAAATGAAGATATTTGAGATATAGTGTACAAATCCCTGGGTTTGGAGTCAAGAGATGGGGATTCAGATCTGGCTCTGCTTCTTGGTAGCTCTGTGACCTTAGGCAAATCACTTTACTAGTCTGAAGTACATTTTGGAGGATCATCCTTTCACTGCCTGAATCACTATGTTGTTGTAAGGAAAAAGTATCTTCTAGATTTAAAGCATTGTTATGGTCTCAGAGGCAGTGTGGAGTAGTAGACAGAGAACTTAACTTGGGATAAACAGACTTAGGTTCGGGCCCCAGCTGCCATACTTCACAGATCAGCACTAGATCTATGTTATGGATGGAAGAGACCTTCATTCTACAGATGAGGAAACTGAGTCCCATTGGGATATAATGATTTACCCAGAGATTGAAGTGGCAGAGATAAGACTTGAACCCAAATCTTCCCATCCAAGTCTAGTGTTCTTTCCACTATAGTACACTTTCAAGTTAATTATTCCCTCTGAGCCTCCTTTTTCTCATCTGTTAAATGGGCATAATACTCTCACTACCAACTTCATGGGATGATTTGAAGAAAGAGCTTTGTGGCTTTGTCTCCTTTAAATTTGAGCTGTTGAATTTCTCAGGAAAGTCTTCATTCTATTTTTACCACTTTGCCGGCTCTGGTGTTTTGAACTTTTACTCATCTCATGGGTTCAGGGACTTCCTCTGCTCCTCATTCCCAGTCCCTGTGAAGATGTACTACTTTTCTCCTTGAAGATACTCCATCATCAAATTCAAGATGATATACACCATAGAGATTTTACCAAGACTTCACATCTGTTTTGTTGTGGTGTCTACTCTCTGTTGTTTGCTGAACACCTAGAGGGTTGGTTATTCTTCTTTCTACCCCTTCCCCCAGGAATGGGGAGCATTGTACTGCCTCTTTAGGGTATCCAGCTCAGGCCTGCCCCTTTTGTGTTTTCAAGTAAGAGCTACTTAAGTGAGATTTTTAGAAAGATCATAGAAATAGCTCCAAGCTCTTGTATTCTCTGTGTATCGTGCCCACCTCCTTTCCTTCCTAGGACCTTTTCTAAGTTTTCTTCATAGGCTAGATTGTGTTTTTTAGGTTCCTTTGGGGAAGATTAGGTCACTGAAAAGCCTTTTATAAGAAGAGACCTGGAATGGGAGGCAGGGATGCTATGGCCTAGGGGATTTTGGGTCACCCAGTCTGAATTTCTGGCTTCCTGTATACTGTCATAAGAAATATGTTTATTGGAAAGTGTTGCCTTAAAGGTTTGACTTTGCAAGGCTGTTTTCACAAACTTTTTATTTCTTCTTGGAAACTATGACTTTAATGTGGGCAGGTGAACTGTGGTACCTGGTCATGGCTGGAAACCAACTGGCTAGGGCTTTTCTCTTGCATAGACAATAGAGATGGAATTTACATGTACTGAAATAATTGAATATTGAATGTGCCCATTGATTGTGGCAAAGCAGAGAGAGGGAAGGAGTGAAGGAGTGAGTGAGGAAGAGAGGGAGGGAGGGGGGAGGGAGAGGGAGGGAGGAAAGGGAGAGGGAGAGAGAGAGAGAGAGAGAGAGAGAGTCAGAGCATTCCAGGCATGTGGGACAGCCAATACAAAGGCACAGAAACAGACAATTGATTGTTATGTGTGAGGAACAGCAAGTAAGCCAGTGTCACAGAATTATAGTATGGAGAGTGAAAGGTGGGAAGGAGCCAGGTTATGAAGAGTTTTAAATGTTAAAGAGAGGAGTTTTGGAGGTAGAGTAGGGAGCCACTAGAGGCTGTAATGGTAATGTAATGTACTTATGCTTTAGAAAATCACCGTGGTAGTTAAGTTTAAGTATGAATGAGAGTGAGAAAAAAATTGAGGCAGGGAAACCAATCAGAAAGTTACTTAATAATCCAAGTAATGAGAGCCTGATGTAGGAGTGTGGCTGTGTGAGTGGAGAGAAAGGGAGATTTTGTGAGGGTAGACAAAAGATTTAGAAATGGATTGCATATAAGGAGTTAGTGAAGTGGGGAGTCAAGTATGATATCAAGGTTGTGGGCCTGGGTGACTGGGAAGATAGTGGTACTCTCATTAGTAAAAGGGAAGTTTGGAAGAGAGGAGGGTTTAGGGGGAAAGATAATGAGTTCTGTTTTAGACATGTTGAGTTTGATCTGTCTACAGGATGTCCAGTTGGAGATGTCTAAATACAGTTGAAGATGTGAAACTAGATCTGGAGAGAGACTAGGACTGGATATGTACATCTGGGAATCTGTAATTGTAATTGTACCTGTGGGAACTTACAAAATTACCAAAAGAAATAGTGTAAAATGAAAAGACAAGAGGGCCCAGGACAAAGCCTTCTTGTAATCAGTAAGAAAATAGCAGTCTTCTGTTCTCTGTAACTTGAGTTGTTTGACTTTATAGATATGGCCTACTACAGAGAATTATTTGCAAAAGCATTCTTGTTCTGTTCTCATATTTTCTTCAAGGATACCCTTGATATTTACGTGGATAATTCTTGTCTTTACAAGTTTATAAAGGTATATGGATCTGAAGTTAATGATGTTCTCTTGCTTGCCTTCACTTGTCTTCCACGTTACTATTGCCTGTGGATTTTTTTCATTCTTTTAGATCATTTTGTTCAACTTCCTCATTTTACAGATGAGGAAACTAAAAGGCTTCATGAATTTTAGGTGTTTTCTTGTTAACAGTTTCTGGGTTCCTTCTGTGGCAACCATTTTATAATAGTTAAACGTTTATAGGAAATGTGATCATTAAAGTATGTATCTATTTTTTCCATTTTTCACTTTTTGGTTGTTCAAATAGGTAAGGTTGAAGCTTTAATTTTTCTTGAAGTCTTCTCACCTTTAATCTTCTAAATTGATGTTGATTTTAACCTTTACTCTTTATTAGTCACTGAGCTGACTATAAACAGACTACTGAATCTAGTCCAGTTTCCATATCAGTGGGCAGTCTTGTCTTTAAGATAGAGTCAGTTTCTTTTGTGTATGATTATTCTTCAGTCCAGTAACACTCAGCATTTTCTCTGACTGTTCCCCATGCCTGGAATGCTCTCCTTTCTCATCTCTGCCTCCTGACTTCCCTGGTTTCCTTCAGGTCCCAGTTCAAATTTGACCTTGTAATGCCAAGCAAGAGCAGATTCCCAGAGGACTGCTGCTGTGAACAACTTTCAGGGTTCTTATTACAAGCATAGTGAACTCTCCATTTATTCAGTAACAAATTAAGGCAAAACATTCACAGAAAACCAAAAAATAGCATTCACCATGTCACAACTCAGCAACTTAACACTGAAATGGCCATGTAGTTTTCACCGAAGTGGTCACATAGTTTTCAACAAAGTACATTCATTTAGTAACTCAATCCTTTAGTAAGTCCTCAATTCAGTCACAGAGGTTAAAGTTCTCTTTTAAACAAGGTGCATTCATTTAGTCAGTCATAAAGTCCACCCCTAGGTCACACCATCTTAATCTCTTCTATCAAAAAGTCTTCCTTCTTAAACAAAGTACATTCATTTAGTCAGTCACAAAGCACAAAGGCTGTCCACCCCAAGGTCACAACTATGTTACAATATCATCAGTCAGCATTAAGTACCCAAGGAGAGGTCTTTTCATCTTCACCTGAAGCAGATTCTCAGCTTTCATGGTTCCCCTTCCCACAGTTTCTGTTCCTTTTAAGACAAAGCTTAATAGAGCCACAATAACATTCATGCACATTGCCAGCATCCTCATCAATTCACTTTCTCCCTGTGAAATCAGCCTAGACCCAACAACATAGTCTGAGGCCTCTATCAACAAATGAATCTGACAAAGTAACATCAAAACAGACACCACAGTCATGCCTCATCAGTTCTTGGCAGCTCCAGCTGGCCCTCAAAAGTCCTGGGTAGCTCCTGGCAGTTCTCTCTCTCTCTCTCTCTCTCTCTCTCTCTCTCTCTCTCTCCCTCTCCCTCCCCCCTCCCTCCCTCTCTTCCTCACTCACTCCTTCACTCCTTCCCTCTCTCTGTGTCTCTCTCCCTCTCTCCCTCCATGGTGCTGCTCCCAGAAGTTCTCCTGGCCTCTCTCAGCTTGGCCTTTTCCCTATACAGGGCACCAGCTCCTCCCTGTTCAGCCTCCTCTTGTCATGTCAGCAAGTCCATTCCGCTGTGGGATTCACAAGCTCTGGATTAGCTTGCCAATACAAGGGGATCTTCAAATTCCATTACCATTACATTCTACCCCCTCCAGGATCCTTGGCCTTACAATCTTAATCTAAATGGCCATGGATCCTGGAGCAAAGAGAGGCACTATGCTTTGTGATCCTTGACGACTATGCCATAATGTAATGCCAAGCACAAGCAGCTTCCCCGAGGACTGCAATGGTAATGGAATTTGAAGATCCCCTTGTATTGGTAAGCTAACAGGTACTTAGCATTGGTTTTGGGTTAAGTGTTAAAACGCAGAGCTTGTGAATCCCTGGTGAATATATTGATTTTCTGTGAATGTTTTGCCTTAATTTGTTACTGAATAAATGGAGAGTTCACTACGCTTATAATCAGAACCTGGAAGGTTGTTCACAGCAGCAGCCGTCTGGGAAGCTGCTTGTGCTTGGCATTACAGCCCTTCTACAAGAAGCCTCTCTCTTAATTCTCATGCCTTTCCTCTTCCTGTTGACCCTGTATATAGCCCATGTGTCCGTGTCTGTCTGCCTGTTACATTGTAAACTCACCCAGAAAAGGGGCTGTTGAGCCTTTCGTTGTATCCCTAGCACCCAGCACAGTACCTGGCACACAGTAGGCATTTAATAAATGCTTATTGACTAACTAACTAAAGTATTGCTGGCACGCTAGAATCTGCCACACCATGTATTGTCTTCAGTTATTTTTAGATTCTGAACTTAACATCAACTAAAATGAGCATTTCCATATGTGTGGTAGAACAAAAAGAAAGAGTTGTATTTGAAACTGCATAACTTGCTCTTATTTTAGTATATAATTCAGCATGTTACTTTGAAAGCTATTTTGCTTTTCTATTCTTCTTCTTGACTTAACAGCGTTCTTTAAGGACCCCGAGCCACCTCCATAGTTTAGGGTATAATCTAGACAATTATGCTTTTAGAAGTTAAAAAATGTAGTTCTTTATTAAAATAACAAGCATAATTAACTTCAAATTGATCATATATTATTTAGAACAAAATTTTAATTAATATACTAAAATGCCAGATGGTACCTTTCTCATTAAAGTTCAACTGTCAGTCATTGCTTGATTGAATTCTGGTTCTGTCTTAGAGGTTGAGTAAACAACTTTACACTCAAGTTTTCTTAGAGTCCAAAGCCTTGGGGGAGGAAGTGGTGTTTAAAAAATAATTTTTTGTGGGCACAGGGCCACCAGTTCCAGCAACTTTACCTCCAAACCACCTTACCTAAGGTTTTCTTCTCTCTAATAGGCACCCAACCCAAGTCATAGGATCATAGATCTTGGCGATGGCCTGGAACATCACAGTTGGCTAGTTCTTCCCTCTCATGTTGTTGTCAAGAAAAGTTAATGATCTCTGATTGCTGTGCCTTTGATAAGTCTATGAGCCAAGCCTCATTTCTGGATTGAGTACTAAGACTGGCATTACTATTGACAAAGGTCACTCCAATGCATACAGAATTGGCATTGAAAGCAGTGAGTTGCTATTGACATAGCAGCTGCTTTTGAGGCATACTTAACATAGGCCAGAATCTAACATTTGTTAACTCTTTCCTGGGTGATCATTCCTAATCCTTACTCGTTTTAGATTCTCTCTCTTTTTGTCCCTTGGCATCCTGGTCTGCCACTTTCTCACTGGTTCCCTGGAACCAGATCCCTGCTTAGTCCCAAACTTTGATAGCATAGCCCTCAGCTGCTTCTGGGCCTTAGTTGTACCTACAGAAGACTGAAGCCTCACAGTTATCTTGTTTTCCAAGGACTCAACTCTTCTCTCTCTCTCTCTCTCTCTGTCTGTCTGTCTGTCTGTCTGTCTCTCTCTCTCTCTCTCTGTCTCTCTCTCTCTTTCTCTCTCTCTCTGTCTCTCCGTCTCTCCATCTCTCCGTCTCTCCATCTCTCTCTCTCTCTCTCTCTCTCTCTCTCTCTCTCTCTCTCTCTC
>NW_027186199.1:746441-817495 GCF_028583685.1 Petaurus breviceps papuanus | reverse complement strand
CTCTCCCTCTCCCTCTCCCTCTCCTTCTCCCTCTCCTTTTCCCTCTCCCCTTTTCTTTCTCTCCCCTTACAATTTGTATGATTAGCCTCTATGTGCTTCAGTTTCCCAGGGTGAAACATAAGGACTTTGCACTAGACTCCGTCTTTGTATGACTGAGATTGATCCTTGTCTGTTCAGGGCTTTCCACTTTCAGCTGTACCTTCCTACTTGTCTTGAGGAAACATTTCTTGCCCAGCTTGGATGTTCCCTAGCACCCTGTATTCATTGTCCTTCTTGATAGGAGAGTGAAGAATCACACCTACAGATAGTGGAGAATTGACCCTGGGAGCTCATATGGCCCTAAACTTTCCTCTTGCCTCACATATGACTCATATAAGAGCTATGTATGGACATGCTTTCCTGGGCTAAATTGTGGCTGGGTTGTAAATTGATTGTGAATATCTTCTCTCCAAACTCCTTTTTGTAAAGCTTGTGTGGCTTTAGTTTTGTGCTAATATTGATCCTTTTTCTTCCTGAAATCTTTATTCTTTCAGATGAAGTGACTAAGAGGTAATTTAAGAAACAAACATAAATATGGAAATTGTAGGGAGGTAAATAATTTCAGCTTAACAAAAAGAAAACTTTTTCAACAACTTTAGTTGTCCTAAAGTGAAATGAACTGCTTTAGGGGTATCCAGAAGAAGCTGGATAACTATCTCTCAGAATTGTTGGATGGGGGATTTCTGTGTGAATATATTTTGGCCTAGGTGACCTTTGAGAGAGGTCATATAGTGTAGCAGGGAATGTGTTGGGTTTAGAGTTAGGAGAGATCTGAATTCAATCCCTCCCTTGCTAGATGACCATGAGTAGGTCATTTAACCCCTCTGAGCCTCAGTTCCGTCATCTATAAGTTGAAGATAATAATATCTGTTGTACCTCATAGTTTTATTTTGAGGATCAAATAAAATAAGGCGTATAAAAGTGCTTTGCAAACTTTGTTGTTGTTCAGTCATTTTAGTTGTGTCTGACTTCACAACCCCATTTGAGGTTTGTTTGTTTTAATTTATTGATTTTTAGTTTTAATTTTCACCATTCATTTCCATAAGATTTTGAGTTCCTGGGGCAGCTAGATGGTGCTGTGAATAGAGCACCGGCCCTGGAGTCAGGAGTACCTAAGTTCAAATCCGGCCTCAGACACAACATAAAAAAACTAGCCGTGTGACCTTGGGCAAGTCACTTAACCCCAAGTGCCCTACCTCCCCCCTCAAAAAAAAAAAAAAAGATTTTTGAGTTCCAAATTTTCTCCCTATCTCTCTATCCCAAGATGGTGTGGAGTCTGACATAGGCTGTACATATACATACCTATTGAACATATTTTCACATTAGTCATGTTGTAAAGAAGAATTAGAACCAGCAGAAGGGAACAGTTAGGTGGCAAAGTGAATAGAGGACCTGCCCTGGGGTCAGGAGGACCTCAGTTCAAATCCAGCCTCAGACACTTGACACTTACTAGCAGTGTGGTCTTGGGCAAGTCACTTAACCCCAGTTGCCTTGTCTTCCCCCCTCAAAATAAAAAGAACCAATGGGAGAAACCATGAGAAAGAAGAAGCAAAAAAAGGAGCAAATAGTATGCTTCAATCAGCATTTAGATTTCATGATTCTTTTTCTGGATGTATATAGCATTTTCCATCATGAGTCATTTGAAATTGTCTTAGATCCTTGCATTGCTAGGCAGAAGTAAGTTTATCAAAGTTAATCATTACACCATGTTGCTGTTACTATGTAAAATGTTCTCCTGGTTCTGCTCACTTCACTCAGCATCAGTTAATATAAGTCTTTCCAAGTTTTTCCGAAGTCAGCCTGCTCATCATTTCTTATGGACAATAGTATTCCATTACATTCATATGCCATAATATGTTCAGTCATTATTTCTAGTTCTTGGTCACCACAAAAAGAGCTGCTATAAATATTTTTGTACATGTGGGCCCTTTTCCTGTTTTTATGATCTCTTTGGGATAAAGACCTAGAAGTATTGGGGTTTTCTTAAGAAAGATACTGAAATGGTTTGCCATTTCTTTCTCCAATTCATTTTGCAGTTATATTTTACATTGAGGAAACTGAGGCAAACAGGGTTAAGTGACTTGCCCAGGGTCACATGCCTAATAAGTGTCTGAGGCCAGATTTGAACTCTGTCTTCCTGACTCTGTTCTTGGCACTCTATCCACTGTCCTACCTAACAACCCCAACTATAAAATGCTATATAAATGTCTGCTTTCATTATTATTCTAAGTGTGAGATCTTGATGTGATTGTTTATCCCCTAACATCTCTCCTCCCCCTACATACACACACATACAGTTTTGAAGGATTGGCAGAATTGGACTTTAACTGACTAGGTACAGAGCAACTGACTTTCTCATTCATGTGATAGATCCTCTTGAATTTGTATTCTGTTACTTAGTAGTCTAATCTGATCATCCCTAGAAGGAAGGGAAAAAAATACTTATGGCACTGGGCTGATTGCTCTAGGAACACCAGTGTACTTCTTCATAGTGGACCACATGATGTATGTACAGAAGAGTGAGTGAATGTATGAGTGTGGACCCACGTGCATGTTTAGGGTGGCTGAATATCAGGAGCAAACCCAGTATTCTCTTAATTTGCAGTGATTTGGGGGAGGTCATCCTCGGGTTTGCCTGACTCCTTGAGCAGGTATAGAGGCAAGTACATACAGCTTCAGATACAATCTTTCTTCAGCCAATAAAAGAAAATTAATCCATGAGTCCTATTTATTTAAGTTTGACAGTGTAATACATATGTTCCACATGGTGCTAGCTCTGTGCTGTCATGGGTGACTTCTAGCCACAGGTGTACAGTCTGACTCAACAAGCTGTTTGTCAAGATAGCCTTAGGTACAAATAGAAACCTCTGTGTACCTCCAGGCACATCCCTCCAATAGCTCATTGAGGCCTTAGGTTCTGTCCTGCTTGCTGGGCTCTGATAACCAAGGAGAGGAAAGAAAGATGCTTCTAAAACCCCACAGGGTAGAGAGAAGGCTGTCCTTCGGACAAGACAAGTAGACAAATCCTGTTTCTATCTAGTTGTGCTGTGGAGACACTGCAGGCCATGCTGTTCCGTGGAGGAAGTGGGGAGGTCATCACATGCATGGGCCTAGATGGCGGCTGGGAGCTGATGAAGACATCTGAAGGCCATGAAGAAGGAGTTACTCTTCTTGCCAGGTAAGGGGGCCCAGAGGGGAGAAGGTGGTTTTATGCCTATTGTCTCACTGGGCTCCTATCTTGGCCAATGATAACCTCCCCCTACCCCAGGCCCTCCCATCTGATCTCTGGTCACATACCTAGAATCATAAAAACTTAAGGACATTTCAGAAGTCATCTAGTTCAACCTAAGCAGTTCCTTATAACAGGTAATCTAAAAGACCTCCCTTTTTGTACTTGACTAGATGATTGGCAGCACCCATTTCTGAGCTTTACAGTTCAAATGGTTTTCACAGCAGGGCTTTGAGTCCTTCCTAGGTGGTGAATAGTTCCATTTCTCTGTCAGGGTACTAGACAAAATATAGTTGTGTGAGGCATGTTCCAGGTAGAACTGGCAATGGTGATAGAAGAGATTTCTCCCACCTCTTTACTCCCATTACCTGCATTAGATTTTCATGGGGTTATAGAAACACTAAAAGCTCTCTCTAGTTCCCCTTGTCTAATCTTACCTGACCTTAGGGTTCTCTTGACTCTTACACATCCCTTTCTTTGTGACTCCCAAAAAAGCAGACTACTCCATCACCCACGTTTAGAATTTCCTGTAATAGATGAATGAATTTAGAGAAAATCTGGCAGGATCATGGCTCTTGTATGAATACTGACTCTTCATTCCTTCAGAGATAACTTTGGTGGTTAGCCATGGAACTCACATAGAAGGGCAGTTCTGATGGTCTAAATATACTCTCTTTGGAGGTCAGAATTAGCAGCTAACGAAAGAGAAAACAAGGGACAAGTCAGAAACAAAATAGAAGAAAGTAAGCCCAGAAGAGATGACTTCCCCTACCTCTGGCAACGTAGGGGCCAGTGGGCCCAGGCTACTGTTGCAACCACAGCAAGTACTTACTGAGAACTTATGTATCATGCCCTGTGCTCAGGGCTGGGAGTACAGATACACAAATGAGACAGCCTCTGACCTGAAGAAGGTTACCTTTGTCCTGTATCTCTCCTCCCTCTCAGCCAAACTCCTTGAGAAAGCTGTCGACATTTATTGCCTCTACTTCTGCTCTTCTTCCTCCGACTCTTCAACCCAGTGCTATCTGGCTTTCAGCCTCATCACGCCACTGAAACTGCTTTCTCCAGAGTCATCAGTGACATCCTACTTGGCAAATCAGGTGGCCTCTTCTTGGTGCTTACCCTTCTTGACCTTTCTGCTACATTTAACATTGTTCACCAGTCATTCCTATTGGACACTACCTCCTCTCTAGGTTTTTGTGACTCTCCTGGTTCTCTTCCTACCTGACTAAACAACCACTCCTCAGTCTCCTTTGTTGGCTCATCATCCATGTTGCATGTCCTTAACTGTGGATATTTCCCAAGGTTTTGTCCTAGTCCCCTCTGCTTTCTCTCTCAGTAACTTAATCAGCTCCCATGCTGAGACAAGGCAGGGAGACCAATTATGTGTCTGTTAGATGACCAACAGATCTATATATCCAGCCCCCATACTCTTTAGAAATTCATTCCTAAATCACTAATTGTATATTGGAGATTTCAGACTAGATGCCCCAAAGACATCTCAAACTCAGCATGTCCAAAACTGAACTTTCACTTTCCCCAAATTTCCCTAGGAGATACTACCATTTTTCTAGTCTCTTGAGTTTGTAACCATAGCATTATATAACCTTGAGTCCTCTCCCTTACTCTCACATGCTCCATCTGTTGCCAAAAAGTTGATAGTCCTACTTTCATGACATTTCTCATATCAGACCCTTTCTTCCACAACTAGCTACCTCTCATCAACCTCTTGTCTATATTGTCACAACAATTTCAATGTTTTCCTTGCTTAGAATTAGAGCTGTAGCCCTTCCTACACATTGTTATTAAAGGAATTATCCTTAAGCACAAATATGACAATAGAAATCATTTACTCAGTCAACTCCAGTGGCTTCCTGTTGCCTCTGGGATAAAACAGAAGTTCCACTCTATAGCTTTTGAAGCCCTTCACCACTTGTTCTCAACTATCTTTCTAGTCTCATTGGATATCTCTACTCATCCTGTACTCTACAATCTAGCCAAATTAGTCATCTGTACTTCCCATTTACATGACTTGGCATTTGCTGTTCCCCAAACCCCTTTATCTCCCCAATTGCTAGTTCCCTTGCTCTCAAACTACTTTGTATTTAATTTTGCATATACTAATTTTTATTCACTTTATATTTATGCTATTTATATGTCACATATGTATGTTGTTTTTCGTCATTTTTTCAGTTGTGTCTGACTTTTTGCAACCCTATTTGGGGTTTTCTTGGCAAAGATATTGGAATAGTTTTCCATTTCCTTCTCCAGCTTATTTTACAGTTGAGGAAACTGAGGCAAGCAGGGTTAAATTACTCACCCAGGGTCACAGCTAGGAAGTGTCTGAGACCAGATTTGAACTCAGGAAGAAGTATTCCTGACTTTAAGCCCAGCACTCTTATCAACTTTGCCACCCAGCTGCCTGTATATGTGTGTGTGTGTGTGTGTGTGTATACATTACATATGTTTTGTTCTGTACTTTTATCTTGTCTCTCCAAGACAGTGCCTGTCACATAGTAGGCAACTAATAAATTTCTTGTTGATTGATTGATTATCCTGGAAAACCACAGTATGTTCACAGATAAGTACATACTGGCCATATGCAAAGTAAATACCAAGTAATTTCTGAGGGTATGAGTAGAGGACTAACAATGGGAGAAACATCCTCTTGAAGGAGGTGACACTTGCCCATACCTTGAAAGAAGCTTGGGGTTCCAAAAAGTAGAGGTGAGGAAGAAGTGTGCACCCTATGAGAGCCAGCCTGTGCAGAGGCCGTCCAGGGAGCAGTAAGGAGGCCAGTTTGATTGAAGTAGACTACATGAGGGGCAGTAATGGGCTGCCTTCGGGGTGTGAAGGGCAGTGTTGGCATTTCATCCTAGAAGCAAGAGGGAAACACTGGAGCTTCTTGTGTGGGGAAGTTACATAGTCAGACATATGACTTAAGAATATCAAATTAGCAGCTATATGGACTATGTTGTATGTATAGATTGTGGAGAAAAGAAACACTAGATTCCTAGAGATTAATTAGGAGGCTTTTTCTATAGTTAGGTGAGAGCTGATAAGGATCTAGATAAGAGTGGTCTTGGTGTGAGAAGAGAATAGGAATCAGATGCAAGAGATATTGAATATGAGAGATAGACTACACCAGATGAAGTAATTGTTTGGGTGTAGAGGTTAAGTCATTGATGACCTTGAGATGAAGTTTCAGTCCAGGGACAGGGATGAAAATGAGATTGCAAAGGGTTGAAAATGAGTGGGCAGTGAGAAAGTAGAAGCAACAGGTGATTTGAAGTATGGAATTGGAGAGGAGAGGGAGCTCAAGATAGCTTCATTTTTTTCCAGAAAAATTTGAGATAAAATTTTGTCCTGAGGTGAAGAAGGTGGTAGCATAGGTGGTTTGAGAAAAGGTTTGGAACATCAGCTGTGGAGAGTAATAGAGTATCAGTTAAGGAAAGGCAAAAGAATTAGTGTGCAATAGCGAGGGCTCAGTTGAAAGTGTGTAATCAATTTGTAGTAGACCCAGTCAGCATAGTTAGTTGAATGAGTTCCTCCTTCACTACAGAAGAAGGAGAAAAGAAAATGGATTATGAGCATAATCCAGCATTGAGCTTTAGAAAGGGATGCATGGTGATAGGATCAAGAGACAAGGCATTCATAGGTAAAGAGAATAACGAAGTGGAAGGATAAGATATTTTGAAGGAAAGAAGGTAATACCAGAGCAGGGATGATAGCCTGGAAGAGCGTGGAGTAATAGAATAACTAGAGTTTGGAGGAATAAGGCATAGGGAGAGTTGGAAAGACAGAAGTTATGGTCAGATGGAGGGTTTTCAGAATTATAGGGCATGGAAGTGAAGCATTTGTAGGTGATGACATGATCTAAACATATGCCTGTCCCCATGTGTGAGGTATTTTAGGAGTTGAAGAGGTTAATCAACTTGGAAGCAAAGGTATTTGAGGGAACATCAGTATACAAATTGAAATTCACACATATTATTAAGGTCAGAGGTCTCAGAAGTCTTAGAAGTCTTTGGAGAAAGGCCTCAGAATCCCAGATCCAACAGCATAGAGACAGGCTGCTCTGCTTCCCACAAGTAACATAAACACATATACACTCAGTCTCTGTCTCCCCTATTTCCCCTCCCTACCTCCCACTTTCTTTCCCCCCTCTCTTTTATCTCTTTCTTCACTGCCTCCCCATCCTCCTTCTCCTGTTCTTCATTCCCATCAAAGCTACCTTCTGATTTTTCATGGCTGAGTCAAGAGAGAGTGACATTTCTCACCCAGGTACCCAACAAAGGTCACTGACCCTGAAGGCGAACCTTAAAGAGAGGTTTCTTTTTTTTTTTTTAAAGCAATCGGGGTTAAGTAACTTGCTCAAGGTTACACGGCCAGTTATTTCTGGGTGTAGTGCTAAGTATCTGAGCCCAGATTTGATCCCCAGGTCATCCCGACACTGGAGCCGGTGCTCTTACTCGCTGAGCCACCTGGCTGTCCCTAAAGAGAGGTTTCTAATGGAGAAGGGAGGTTCTGGTGAGCTAAAGGGCCCTAATGACCCTAATCTAGTCAGTGCTTTTATTAATTACTCTGAAGACATGCTTATCAGATTTGTGGATGGTGCAGAGCTATAAAGGATAGCTGGCATATTGAATGCCAGCTTCAAGAGACATGTAAGTAAAAGTCTCTTTAGACTAAAACAATAAGCAGGACCTAATGAGATAAAACTTAACATATGTAAATGTAAACTCTTACACATGAATTTTAAAAAACAAAATTAAAATAATTGTACATGTATGGGATGGAGGAAGCAGGGCAGGCAGTAGTTCATACAGAAAGGACCTATGGTAAGTGCTCAAAGATAGGAACAAATTGTCCTCAAAAGAATTGCTAACTATTAGCAAGTGTATGAAAAAAAATATTCCAAATCCCTAATAATAAGCGAAATGCAAATCAAAACAACTGTGAAATTTCACTTCATACCCAGCAAATGAGCAAATAGGACAAGAGATGGGAATAGTCAACATGGGAGGGGTTGTGAAAACATAGGTGCATCAGTGCATTGTTGGAGTTGTGAGTTAGTTCAGCTATTTTGAAAAGCAGTTTAGAATAAAGTGGATAAAAATGTCCATACCTCTTGACTCAGATTTCACTATTAGCATGTACCCCAAGGAGGTCATTGATAAAAGAAGAAAAATCCCAAAATATTTATAGTAGCACTTTTTTTTGAAGTAACAAAGAAATGGAAACAAAGTAGATGTCCATCAGTTGGGGAATTGTTAAACAAACTGTGGTATATGAATGTAATTGCATATTATCATACTTTCAGAAATAACAAATGAATAATGAATGCAAAGAATCAGGGAAAGACTTGCATGAACTGAGGGAAAGTGAAGGAAACTAAAGAAAACGTTATCCACAATGCTACAACGATGTAAACAGACAGAATCAACACCAAATAATAAAAAACTAATGTTGTCAAATTGCAAGGGACAATTTTGTTCCCAAAGACCATCATACTCCATAAACGTTTATTAAATACCTACTGTGTACCAAGCACTGTGCTAAGCCAGAAAGAAGAGATATAAGAAGATTCCTGTCCCCACTCCTTTGCAGAGGTAGCATGTCCTCAGATGTGGAACATTACATATATTTTCAGGTTTTTTTCAATATACTGATGGATTTTGCAGATTTTTTTTTTCTTCTTTGAAAAATTCTTTTAAGGAACAAATCTCTGGAAGGGGTAAGGAGAAGGGACACAAGAAGTTAAGGCGATATAAAAACAAAAGATAACAATCAAAATTTATTTTGAAAAAGAAAAGAAAAAGACCCGGGGGTTTTAGAGAACTTGAGGTTAAATATGAGCCAATAGCATGGCATAGCAGCCAAAAAACCAAAACATAAACAAGGGCCATCCTGAGATTCATCAGTGCATCCAATAGCTGGATGTTGAGGTTTTTAGTAAGAATGTTGACAAGCCATAGGAAATACCCAGCATGGCAACCAAGGTTAGAAAGAGGACTGAAAAGCATCTTAGGCAGTGTTTGTATTAGCACTTTTTGTAGTAGCAAAGAACTGGAAACAAAGGTGCCCATCAGTTGGGAAGGGGCTTAAAAAGTTGTGGCAAAGGACATGGAGTATCACAGTGCCATGAGAGAATGATGAATAGGGTGATGGCAGAGAAGCATGGGAAAAAAACATATGAACTGATTCAAAGAGAAGAAGCAGAACCAGGGGAAAACACCATAGACACCACATCTACCATAGTGTGAATGGAAAAGACAGCCCCAGCAAAACCATTGAAAGTAAACCTTGTAAAATTATACTGACCAAACTTAGTTCCAAAGAGAAGAGTCCTTCCCTCATTTCTTTGCATAGGTGGACTTTGGGTATAGAATGCTATATATAATATCAGAATTTTTCTACATATTGGTTAGTTTTGCTGAACTGCTTTTTTTCTTCCTTGGTATAAGGGAGGAGGTGGGAATATATTGGAAAATGTAGGTGATACAAAAACTAAAAAAAATTCGGGAAAAATGTATTTCTAAAAAAATATTTCATGGTTAAGGGTCAGGTGTTGTTTGAACAAATCAATCAGATCATTCTACCCTACTTAAAGTAGATCATAAGATGTCCTGATACTTTAATGAAGTAAAAACAAGTCTCAATCTCAGTCATAGGCTTTAGTTTCAATCTAGTAGTCAGAGAGAGGCTTTGGACTCAGTGCAAGAAGTCCTTAGAAATGGAGTGATGTTGCCCAGAAATTACATTCAGATTGATTGAGAAAATTTGGTCATACCCTAAGAATTGTCTATAAAATATCAAGCTAGTTGAGAACCTGGGTCATTGTAGAGATTAGAGTTGGATATAGCATTCCAGTAAAACCCCTAAGGTAAGACTGCTTAGTGGGTTGAGGAGAGAGGATGGGTGAAGGAGATCCCTTGGCCCTGGCCTCAGCCTAGGTCTCCTGTTCCCTCTCTCTTCCCTTTGGAGTCCTGGTGAAATCTTGGAATCAGCTGACATGGGTGTCTGCATTGTATTGCTAATAGATGTCATGCTTAAGAGCAACTTTTTGAGCATATCCCTAGGACAAAAAGGACTTACAGCAACTAGGAGGTGTGAGTTACTTCATTGCCACACATACCCTCCAAGCTTGAGCTCACCCTCCATTGGACTCTGTATGACTTTGTGGGAGAATGTGGCATAGACTCGGGAAGGGGAAGCTGTTTTGTTATGAACTAGGTGGCACGGTTGGATAGAATGCCAGGCCTGAAATCAGGAAGACCTACTTCCTGGGGTTGTTGTGAGGATCAAATGAGATAATATTTATAAAGTGTTTTGTGTAGTATCTGGCACATAGTAGGTACTTAATAAACACTTGTTTTATTTCTTTACTGTAATTAGTAAACACCTTTCTCTAAGAGCTACTTAAATTCAACTGACTAAATTAGTTTTCAGCTGATAATCTTGGTGGGAAGCATACCAGAATGGGGACTTGAGCCAACAGCCCTTTAAAGAAAAACATTTTCCCATCTCCCCTGGGCTATTTCCTAGCACCCTAAGGAAGGGGATATAACCACAGTCTGGGGACCCAACTTGTTAGTTCACATGTGAGTTGTGAGAATGAGCCCTGAGTCTTTGCTACACATGAAGTGACTGATCCTAAGACAAAAAGATCTGAACAAGTAAAGGTGAAACCTGGCCTTTATCAGGAAGTTGGAGGGTAGAAGAAAGTCATACAGAGGAGTAATGGAAAAAAAAAATTTTAGGACACTTGGAATTAAGAAATAAATTTGAGACTATCTGAAGGATAGTGCCAGATACTCTGAGGAGGAAGTAACTGCTTGTCCTTCAAAGAATGGCAGTGTATATCTTTAGGTCCTGTAAAGTGTGAAGTCACTTAGTGAGGCGAAGAGGAAGAGGAGAGGTATAGTAGTCATGGTTGTCTGATGCCTCGATGATGGATTCTGAGAGAGCTGTTTGTCTGCATGGTCATTACAGTATTAAGGTCTTCTGTCTTTTTATGATGGATACCAAAGATATGAAAAAAAGTCTCTCAATACTTAATCAAACAGGTAACTACTTTCTGCTTCTGGTGATTAATAAGTGCTATCACCCAAAGGAACTGCTAAAGATTGCTTTGACTTGGGCGAGAAATGAAAGCCTTAGGATCACTGGTGGTATTTGCTTCACTTTGCTGAACAAAGGCAAAGGGTCCATGAAAGAAACACATTAGGTAAGTGAGTCATCTTTAAGATGATAGTGTCTTTTAATTGGATTAAAAGTTTGGATTTCTGGACCCCAGCTTAAAATCAAGAAATGGTAAGCTCCTAATTAGATATGGTAAGAGTATATTTATAAATCTAATCAAGGGGCTTACTCCGAAAAGGAAGGCAAAAAGAGAAAAAACTGTCTACATAGATCTACTAGACAGAACACTCTAGAGAGTACCTAGAGTGTCATGTGGAGAAGGATAGCAGTAGACACCTGGAAATCCAAAGGAAACAAAATTCAAGAGAGGAACCCATGACAAAACCACAGGTCTCAAATAGAGAAACGTACAAAGTGTTTATAAATAAACTAGAGATCTTAACACAGAGGCGATTTGACCTCATAAATAATGAGATTCGGTAGGATGAGACTTATGATTATAATACATCTAAGGAAGGTTATACCTTATTCAAAAGAAACAGGATAGATAAAAGGGGATAATAAAAGAAAGGGCTCTATTTAGAAGATAGATTTAGAGAATTTCTGTGAGGAAATCCAGAAAGGGAAGAGCATAGTAGAGAGCATTTTGGTAAACGTGGGTGGAAATAGAAATAGAAAAATTAAAATTTTATCAGTACATACTATAGATCACCCTGACAAAAATAGTAAAGAGCAGTTCAAGAAATAGGTCATAAGTGTAGAATTGAGCTGTAGTAGTGATAGGAAATTTCAGTTATCCAAATGTCTCTGAAGTGCTCTTCTCCTAATGATTCCAAGATCTATATATCCAGTCCCAATCTCGCCTGGACTCCAGGCCCAAATTCTTCTACTCTTCTGTAGACATCTCTAACTTGATGTCCCATTGGTATCACAAACTAAACGTGTCTAATGCCACAAATTTACCAATTTACTAACCAACTTAAGTTTTTAAAAGATAACATAGACAAGGTAGAATATTCACCTGCTCAGGAAGTTCTCTCTTACCTGTGGAATCGAATACAGATTCCTCAGTTTGACAATTAAAGCCCTTTGCAATCTGATTCTAACCTATCTTTCTAGGTTTCACATATTATTCCTCTTCAGACATCCTCAGGTAAAACCAAACCAGCTTTTTTGCTTTTCCTCAAGGCCATAAGCATTTTCAGTATTTACAGAGGTAGCTAGGTGGCACTGGGCCTAGAGTTGGGAAAACCTAAATTCAGATCCAGCCTTTAGACACTTACTAGCTGAATGAACTAGGCAAAGTCACTTAACCTCTGTTTGCCTCAGTTTCCTCAACTACAAAATGGGGGAAACAACACCTTCCTTGCAGCATTATTGTGAGGATCAAATAAGGTAATGAAGTTCTTAGCACAGTACCTAGTATACAGTACACACTGAATAAATGCTTATTAAGGTATCTTCCTTCACCCATTCTTTACATTTGTTTTATCTCCCTTCTTTGTACACACTATCCTCCATGCTTGGGATTTATTCCTTTCTTCTTCTTGATCTCCTCAGCTACTAATGACTCCTCTTACTCTACAATTTGTTTTAACTGACCCTATGATTTCATTAATATAGAGAACTCAGAGTGAGGCGCTCACTCGATCAGAGTGGATCAATGCCTTCTCTATAACTTGGCCTCTTGGAGAATTTATGAGGACAATTAAAGGTTAAGAAATGGGCCCACGGTCACATAGCCATCATATGTTTGAGCCAGGGCTTGACCCTAGCTCTTGTTGCCTTAAGGTTAGCTCCGTATGCACTGTACTTGTTTGTGTGCTTGCTGTCATTCCCAATAGAATGGAGTACTTGTAAGGGCAAGCACTGTTTGACTTTTGCTTTTGCATTCTCGGTGCCTGTCTGGCACATGGGAGGTACTTAATAAATGCTTGTTAATTAATTGGTTGACAGCAGAATGAATATAAGAGTGTGAAATGATCCTGTGAGAATGTTTTCAGGAGTGGCAAAGCATAGATGACGTTAAGAGTGAGAATAAGGAGTAAAAGGAAGGAATAGGACCTCAGTTTGGTGTAAATAGGTGATGATGATAATGAATGAAAAGAGAGTGTAGATAGAGCTCCTTCCTTCTTATTTTACTTAATGATCCTTCAACTAACAGAACAGGACTGAAAGAATATGGCTAATAGGGATTTGGAGTTATACCTAAAGTAAGTAAGGAACTAATAAGAGAACATCTAGTTGCATTTATTGAGCTTAAGTTCCCTGATATAAATAAGCTACATCCTCAGATACCAGAAAAACTGACAGATAATATTGAGTCTTTTTTAAAAGATCATAAAGAACAGGACAAAACTAGTACTTGAGGACTAGAAAAAACTAAAATGTATCATAAAGGGGAGGAGGTGGTTAGTAGACATCTAGAAAAAAGACTTGGTAAGCGCACATAGCTAATGGCTTCATCAAGGACAGGTTATGCCAGTAACCTTATTTCTTCTTTTGACAGGGTTAAACTGGTAGATCAGGAAAATGTTGTAGAATATTGAACATTTGACTAAACTAAAAGTCTAATTCAATCAATATGGAAAAAATGTAGGCTAGATACTAATCAAATAAGATGGATTTGCATCTGGTTGACTGGCCAGATCCAAAGTTTAGTCAGTAATAATTTTTTTTTTTTAAGCAATCAGGGTTAAGTAACTTGCTCAAGGTTACATGGCCAGTTATTTCTGGGTGTGGTGCTGAGTGTCTGAGCCCGGGATTCGATCTCCAGGTCGTCCCAACACTGGAGCTGGTGCTCTTACTCGCTGAGCCACCTGGCCGCCCCTAAGCAATTGGGGTTAAGTAACTTGCTCAAGGTTACACGGCCAGGTGTTTCTGGGTGGGTGCTAAGTGTCTGAGCCCGGGATTCGATCTCCAGTTCTTCTCAACACTGGAGCCGGTGCTCTTACTTGCTGTGCTACCTGGCCGCCCCAGTCAGTAATAATTTGATGCCATCTTGGAAGGAAGTTTCTAGTTGAGTTCTGCAGGGATCTGTGCTTCGCCCTATTTTGCTTAACATCTTCATTGGAAACTTGGATAAATGCATAGATTATAATCATTATCAAGTTTGCAGATAATGTAAAGCTGGGAGGGATAACAAATGCACTGAGTGACAAATTCAGGATTCAGAAATACCTTAACAAATCAGAATATTGGGCCAAATCAAATCAGATGAAATGTAATAGAGTAAATGTAAAGTTCTACTTGTGAAGTCAATTTTTGAAACCAACTACAAATGGAAGAAGTGTGTCTACATAGAATACCTGAAATAAATCTGGAGGCAAAGTTAGTGTAACCTGAGATTGCATTAAGAAAGGCAGTTTAGGAGCCACATTTTAGAAAGGACACTGAGTTGGAGAACATCCAGAAGAGGGCACCCAGAATGGTTGAGCTCATGCCATATAAACATCAGTTAGAGGGTCTAGGGAAGCTTAGCCTGGATAAGAGGATTCTGGGCAGTGGGGGAGGCGGAAATGTCAGGGCCCTCAGCAGTGCTCTAGTCCAACCCCTACCCAGCCTGACAAATGGACACACATTCGGTCTCTAATGACTTCAGATGAGAGAGAACCCGCTGCTTTGTGAAGGTAATGGATTTTGCTTCTGAATAGCTGTGCTTGGTCAGAAGGTTTTCCTGATGTCAATCCTAAATTGGTTTCTGCAGTTTCTACCTGTTGTTCCTGGTTCTCTCATGCCAAAGCAAACAAATCTGACAGCTGTTATATTGCCCCTCCCCTGAATCTTCTCTTCTCCAGATTAAACACCCCCAGTTCATTTCACTAGTTCTCATATGGCATGGACTCAAGGTCCCTTGATATACCCCATAATACCCCAGGTGTGGTACAGTAGAGAAAGAGCACTAGCTCTAGAGTTGGAGGGTGCAGGTTAAAATCCTGCCTCCAACCTTTATTACTTGTATGTCCTTGGGCCAAGTCAGTTAACCTCTCTGGACCTAAGTAAAATGTGGGAATTGGACTCAGAGGTCTCTTCCAGCTCTAGGTACTATGGTCTCACTATATTGGTTGCCTTTGTCTAGACACCATCCAGTTTATCAATGTCCTCCTTAAAATAGAAAGCTAAGCACTTAATACTTTATACATGATCTAATGAGGGTAGATTATGACCTTACTGGGAGTTAGGCCTCTCTTCATGCAGCCCAAAGTCATGTTAGCTGTTTTGGCTGCCACATTATGCTGCTGGCTCATTGATTTTCAGTCCACTAAAACCCCACTGTCTTTCTTAGGCAGACTTCTAACTGCCTTTCCCAGCCTATGCTTAGGAAGTTTATGTTATAGCTTTCTTCAATTATTTAAAGAGTTGCCACTGTGGAAGAGAGATTAGAATTGTCCAGTTTGGCTCCACAGGGTTTCTAAGGAGTGGAAGGTGCCAAAAGACAAATTCAGACTTGATATAAGGGGAAACTTGCTACCGTGTTTCCCCGATAATAAGACACTTATTATTTTTTTTGGAAAGAAAAACACCAGAGGGCTTATTTTCAGGGGAGGGCTTATGTTGTCCTGCCTCAGCTCTCCTCCGTGGCACTGCTCTCAATGGCACCAGCAAGCAAATCACTGGGGAAGAACAGGATGACGCGCTCACTGCTGCAGCTCTGATTGGATGCAGCTCGGAGCGTGGCGTGCGTTTCACCTGGGGGGGGGGACGGTGCATACAGAGGGTACCGTAATGTAGCGTGTAGCACAGGGGATCACCTTCACTACAGTAGCAATCTCAATAGGCCTTATTTTCGGGGGAGGGCTTATTTTAGAGGAATCTTACACAGTAAGGGGAGGGCTTATTTTTGGGATAGGTCTTATTATCGGGGAAACACGGTACCTATCAGAACTTGGGGGGGAAGTGGAATGGGACACCTCAGTAGGTCACACTCCTCATTTAAAGTCTTCAAGTAGGAACAGATTGAATATATTATAGAGGGACTTATTGTTCCCCAAGCCCCCTTCCAACTCTGAAATACTTTGATGCTGTAAACAGAGTCTGTTTAGTTTGGAAGGGTCTAGGTGAAGAACATGATGGCTACATTTCTTTGTAGGGCTGCCACCCTCTCTCTTTTGTCACTTACACTCATCACTCTTATTCCCACCCCCCCCCCCGGTTAATCAGGACCACAAACAGAAGGCAGAAATTGGAGGGAGAGAGAGGAGAGAGACAGAGATAGGGAAAAAGAGAGGAGGGGAGAGAGAGAATGAGAGACATAGGGAAAGAGAAGGGAGGGAAGGAGGTAGAAGAAAGAAAAAGAATATTATAGCTCAGCATAAGGAGAAATAACAGAATGCTCTCCCAAAGTGAACTATATCATTCAAGGTTTTCAAGCAAAGGTTAGATGACTACTTGTCAGGAATATTTAAGTAAGTACTGAACCAGACAGCCTGGTTCCCTTCCAGCTCTGAGATTTTAAGATTCTGTGACCCTGTCCTCTAGAGGAATCTGAGAAAGCCAGTTCATCCTAGTTCTGCGATGTCCACTGCTCTGTCTCCTTCAGGCCTGGAGTTGGCATGAATACAGCCTTGTAGGGTGTGAGGAAACCCTCCAGTTGTCAGGGAACTTAAAGCTGAGCCCGCCCCTCCTGTCTCAGGGATTGCCACTCTCTGCTGAGCCCCATGTCTCATACCTTGCTGCCCATTCTCGGTGACAGCCTGAAGTACAGCAACCTACAGTTTGGCATTAATTGCACCTCTTTGCCTGCCTAAAGTGTTTTCTTCCTAGGGAGGCCCCAGGACTTGTTAGAGCTGAAAGTGCTCTTGTGGGTAGAGCATGGGGATGATAAAGCTAGCCTTACACACATACTACCTTTGGGCTGTAGGTGTCTCAACTGGGGAGGAGAGCGCTTCAGGGCAAAGCCAGCCACACCCCAGAACCCTAGCATCCAGATGAGTCAGGACGATCCCAGGTCAGGGCCAGACACCATGGTGGTAGTTGTCTCCATCTGCCTTCCTGCCTGTCTGCCCAGACATTCATGTGCCTGGCATCTATCTCTGCAGAGCCATGGCCAAGCATTCAGGTCCCAAGCTTCCGCTGATTGTGAAGACGCTTATCCCTGTGCTCAGCAGCGTGTACGAGATCCAGAGGATCACCACCACCGCCTACTTTGCAGAGGTGAGGATGCGGCCGCCCTCCTACCTCCACTCACTGGGTCTGGCCATTCCACAGCCCTGGTGCTGAGGGATAGTGCATGGCTTCTGCTAGTTTGGTCTGGAAAGCCTGTTTATATTTCCTCTGTTAGGGGAACTTTCAGTGGCTGTTTGATGCTTTGTGTTTGTATTTGTATCCCCAGGGCCCGCTTATTGAATGCATGTTGATTGATTGATGGTAAAATGAAAAAAAATTTTTTTCCTTTGCTGAAAAGATACAGTGGGGGAAGGAGGGGTCGTATTCTTCTTTTAAAACTTGGAATGGCTGAAGAATTTATAGGTATATATAATATTTATTATATAAACAATGTTTGACTTGTATTAGTCATCTCATGCAAATTTGAAATTTGAGTAGAAAAGGTTTCTTTAGGTTTGTTACTCCTGACAGAGCCCTGGGGCAGTCACCACAAACATGATGGGAATTTGGGCTGGACCCAGAACCTTTCCTTGGTATTTCTGGGAACCCCTAAGAGTTCATCCTTTCAACGTCATGCAGGCTGAACTTGAAGGTCATGTTCCCTCACTAATTGTCCCTGTTCTTCCCACTAGCTGAGTTGAGCTTTGCCCAAAAATCACAGAACAGGACCCAGGATGGAGTAAGGTAAAAAGAATTGACTTTTGTTGTGCTAGGTGAAGCACTTACCTTCTGCTTTGCTTTCTGTGGTATGTGCTGGGATTAAAGCCAGAACCTAGAGGTAAGGACCTAGCCTAGGACTGCCTTGGATAGACCATGTTATGTGTTGAGGCTCATCAACTCTAGAAGTTAAGCTGCTCCTCCCAGTAATCCTTGGAGCCCATGGAGTATCCCTTTGTTATTGGTACCCTGGAAAGATCACTGTGGCCTCCTGCCTGCTGGTGGGTTCTCTGTGCGTGTAGGTAGGAGTTCTTACTGATGTCCTTTGTGGGAGAAGGGCCAGTTTGGCTTCTGTCTGCCAATCTCCCTGCCATATTCAACTTTGGAAAGGAGAGTGGAGGGAGGTGGGGCAGGGCACGTACCTCAGAGGATTTGCAGAAAGTTAAATTCAGATTTGAATAAGGAAATGCTTCCTAATAATTGAGTTATTAAAAAATAGAGTGAACTTCCTCAAGAATCATGAGTTCCCTCTACCTTGGGATCTTCAGGCAAAGACTGAATGGCTTCTTGTGGGGAGGATATAGAGAGGATTCTTATGTCCAGGTTGGACTAGGTGGCCCCCTCCTGTCCCTTCCAACTCTGCGGTTCTGTGATTCTGAGGCTTAAATGCTATTGGTGACTTCCATTCCTCCTTAAGGCCTTAATGGAGAAGGATTTCTGTCAGTCCATCTCCTAGCTTACTCTAAACATGGCAGTCTAATGAGCTAGCCAATGCTTCTTTTCCCCTGCCTGACATACCACCTTCAAGAATGGAGTGACTCAAAGCCTCTCCACTTCCATCCCCTCCCCTCTCCTCTGCACTCCTCACTGGGAGGGAGGGAGGACAGGCAGTGCCTGCCTTTGACCTGTAAGCAGATCCTTAACACTCTAAGATCAGGGCCAGCAATACATAACAAGCCCTCCCTCTTTCCTCCTTATAAACCACCTTTTAAATTTCTCTATGGCTGCTGTTGCTGCCACTGCTCAGCCTTAGCCCTGTTTTTGTTTAGTGTTTGGCTGAAGTGTAAGGGAGAAAGGGAGGGAATTGGGGAAGGCCTGTTATTGGCAGGGACCCAGAATCCAGCTCTGGCTGAGAGTGAGGGTGGCTGGCTCCCACTGCATCCTTGAAGGGTTTAAAATAGCCCTTTGGCTTTTACCAGAGTGAATGGGGGAAGGAAGCCGCTTCCTGCCTCTTTCCCTCTGAATGGCTGATGAGGTGAGAGTGTGAGTGATTTTTTCAATTATGGTCCCTTCCCTTTTCATTGCAATGGAGAGAGGCTGGATGGTGAGGTGGGGTTGGGGGCAGGGTAATATCTGGAGCTGAGGCCAAAGGGTTCATCACCTCAGGGAACCTGAACTGTAGGTCATTGTTCCTAATGGCCTGAGTTCCATTGTCCCTTAGGTTCCACTTAGCTCTGCTGAATCCTGGAAACAGTGAGAGTCCAGATGTATAAGACTTCTTCACAGATGCACAAGGGGTCCTGAAGTTATATTTTTATTGGCCTTGATACCTTTCTCGTTCTGGCCCTGCCCATGATTTGTGATGGAGAAGGAAGGGTACAGTTATCTGGAGTTACAGGCAGTAGCTGGAAAAAGGAGGGGGAGATAGCGTGAGATAGTTTGAAGAACCAAAGAAAGGGAGGGCTTGTTATGTATTGCTGGCCCTGATGAGATAGTTAGAAGTTGGAAAACTACACAGTGGAGTAAAAGAGGAGACAGCCCTGGTCCGTGGGATATATAGTATGGAGATGGTTCAAGCCCATGGTGGGGCTAAGGCTATCCAAGGTAACTAGTATTTAGGTCTGTCTCATTGCATTGGGTGACCAAGGGAGTTCCCACAGTTCCCTGGCCCCCTTAGATAGTCACTAAATCAGGCTTTCATTTGACTTTTCTTATGGACCTAGCTATGGGTTCAGCTGTAGCAGTACTGTTAAAGGTAGAAAGGAGGAATAGACCTTGTCCTTTCTCTCAGAAAGCTTCCAATCTGGTTGGAATATCTTTGTTCCAAGGACATACTTGAAACATTCTAAAATAACTATATAGGACATGTAATATATGGTTAAGTGCTCAACTGTAAGAGAGTAGAGGAGAGGAGTCAAACATCATGGACTGGAACAAGTAAAGAGACCCTCATGGTGGAGGAGGTCTTGAGTTGTGCCATGGATGATGGATAGGGTTGGAATAAGTAGAACATTCAGAAGGGAGGGCATTCCTAGCTAGGGAAAATACCCAAAGGAGCTAACCAGGAACCTGGGGTTATCGATGCAACCTGACAAAGCAGAGGATAAGAGGTGGGCAGCTTTGAATGTATGAGGCATGAGCTGCTGAGAATTTCAATGTTAGTGTTAGTGCCCAATATAGTCCCTGGGTACCTGCTCTTCAGTTGCATACTTGAAGGGCCATGCTAAGGAGAACCTGCTTTCTGTCTGACCCAGGCTTCTCAGATGCATATGGCAGATACCAGCCTTAGCTCACCTATCTGTCCATCCCAGAGCTAAGGAATGTTTGCTAGGGAGACAGACATAACTGGATTTGGGGGTGAGGGGGTAGGGTCAGCCCATCTATTCCAGTATCACCACCACTTTGTGGAGATATGAACTTTCACCCCAGAGTGTTATGAGTACCAGCTGTACTGGTTCCCACAGAGAAGAGTGTATATAAATTCATCATTGAAGTTCTGGTGAAAATTCTGCTGAGGAAGGAAAGGGAAATGGATATGGACACATAGGGAACTCCTGAAAACTAGAAATTATGGCTGAAGTTTATGACATCTTACTAAACAAAACAAAACAAAGACCTTAAGGTCTTTTGTCTTTTGAAGCTAAGTGATTCAGAAGAGGTGGATCTGGGAAATGACCAGCTAGCTAAGAAGCTATATCTGAAAGTGGCTTTTGTATTTCTTAACCACAGCTTAGAAATAAAGCAATGATGGACTGTTGGCTGGTGAAAGAATAAAATTTCAAGGGGTGATTAAAAACATATCTTCATAGAATATTACAAATCTACATACTTTGTAGTGAAAAGGGATAGGGAAGGAGAAAACAGCCTGTATAGATATGCCAGGCCTGGCAATAGAACAGGTACAATATATGAAGAAGAAAAGATTAGCACTTCATAAGAGATAAAATATAAAGAGATCCAGCAATTAAAAAAAAAACACAACCCAGCCTCAGATAGCTATAAACAAATGTACAAATCATGGAAAGTAAGAAAGAGTTAGAGATTCAGGAAGGTAAATTTGACCTCACAGACCTCACTGAGACGTGGTAGGGTGGGACTCTTGAGTGTAATGGTTCTAAAAAGGGTATACCTCAATCAAAAGGAACAGGATAGATTAACTGGGCAGTGGAGTGGTATTGCATTTGTTAATATGAGCTCTGAGACCTAGAAACAGAAGGGAGTGGGAAAGAAATCAATCAACAAGCAACGTACCAACCCTGAGCAAAGGGATTGGAATACAAAGGCAAAAGGGAAACAGTTCCCTGTGCTCAAGGAACTTATATTCTAATGGAGAGAAGCAATCTGTAGAGTGTGTGTATATATCTATATCTATATCTATATCTATCTATCTATCTATATATATATATATAAACACACACTCACACACATACAAAGGTGTGCAAATTAACTGAGACAAAGTAAAATAATTAAATCTGTTCACTTATTAACCTAAAAAGAAAATTTGGTATAATAAGAGTGAGAACTGGCTTTGGGGTCAGTTCATTTTACCTCGTGTGAGCCTATCATTTGTTTAGTCATGAATTCTTTGCTTCTTCCTAGATCTGAAGGGCAATTTCTTATTTGCTCCTCCAGTTTGTTTATGATGTAATTTTTATATCTAGGTCATATATCTACTTGGAGTTTATCTTGATATATGGGGTGATGTGTTGCTCTAAATCTGAGTCTGCTGTATTGCTATCCAGTTTTCTCAGCAGTTCTTATCAAATAGTGAAATCCTTCCCACAATAACTGGGATCTTTAGGTTTATCACACACAGTGCTACTGTGTTTATTCACTTCTGTATATTATAGACCTAGTTACTTGTTCCACTAATTGACCTTTCTTCTTAAGTCAGTACCAGATTGTTTTAATGATTAGGGCTTTATAGTATAGTTTGAGTATAGTATACTTTATAGTATAGTACTGAGAGAGACCCCTTTCCTTCTTACTTTTTTTCATAATTATGCTTGAGATTCTTGACCTTTTATTCCTCTAGATGAATTTTATTAATTTTTTTCCAGCCCTATAAAATAATCTTGTAAATCTGGCAAGGCACTGAATAATTAAATTAATTTAAATAGTTTATTGTTATTATTATATTGGTTCCAACCTACCCATGAGCAGTTAATGTTTCTCCAGTTATTTACGTCTGTCTTTATTTCTGCAAAGAGTATTTTATAATTAAATTCATGTAGTTGCTGAGTGTAGATACAGGCCAAAGTGTTTCATAAACTTCTGAATAGAATGTCTTCTAGCCTTGCTCTTAGCTTTCATTGGTTATATGCAGGTATGCTGATGATTTCTATTGGTTTCTATTATATTCTACAACTTTGAAGAAGTTATTCATCATTTCAGTTAATTTTTAGTTGACTTTCTAGGGTTCTCTAAGTATACCATCACTTCATCTTCAAAAAATAAAAATTTTGTTTTCTCTTTGCCTATGCTTATTATCTCATTTTCTTTTTCTTGTATCATTACTATAGCTAATACTTTTAATACTCTGCTAAGTAATAATAGGCATTCTTGCTTACACCTGACCTTATTGGAAAGATCTCTACTTTTTTCTCCAGTTTGTTTGCTCTTAGATTTAGATAAATTCTACTTACTATATTAAGGAAAGGTTCATTTATTTGCTTTAAGGAAGGAGGTTGTAGTGAAAGAGACAGATTATTTTTTTAATTACATATTACTTAAAAATAAAAAACAACTTAAAAAAGAAATGGCCATTTTTTTCACATGACAGCCTGAAGAGGGGATTCTCTAGGTGTGTTGAAGTCTGTGCTTCTGGCTGCCATTTCTGCTGTTTATGCTGAGCATAAATAGCCAAACATTAAATCTGGTGGACATTTCCAACCTAGGAGACAGCCTTGTGGGATCAAGAGCGCAGTTAACTCCTGGGTCCATTAATGCTGATTACTCTATGGGAGTTCCTCTCTCCAACTATTACCTGCCCTCCAGAGCTGTTGTGAGCCTCAAAAAAGATAACTTAGGTAAATTACTTTGCAGATATTAAAGCACACAATAAATACCTTAGAACCATAGATCTAGAAGAGACCTCGCTCGGGGTACCCTGGTCCAACCCTTTCATTTTACAAATGAGGAAATGGAAGTGCAGAGAGCAGATGGGACTTGCCCTGGGTCACCAGGTGAAGGTCTGACCATTCCCTGATCAATGCTCCAATCTCAGCACTTTCTACCTCCATCCTGCCTCCTTCAGGAATCCTTGGGACCATCACTGTCTAGTTTGTGCTATAGGCTTCAGGAAAATGTATTTCAGAGAGTTCAGCTAATAGATAGCTTTGATCTCATGTTCTCACTTTCTAAAACAGAAATCAGCTGATGAGGAAAGGGAAACTTTATTTTAAAAAATCATTCAGGCAGGGCAGCTAGGTGGTACAGTGGATAGAACACTGGCCCTGGAGTCCAGAGGACCTGAGTTCCAATCCAGCCTCAGACTACCTAGCAATGTGACTCCTGGGCAAGTCACTTAACCCCAATTGCTTAAAAAAATAAATAAATAAAAATCAGTCAGTAGTTATTAAGCATCTACTATGTTCTAGGCTCTGTGTAAGCACATGGTTTCAGGGGGTGGTGTGGGGTGTGGTGGTAAGGTTTTATTCATTCTTGCTGTTTTTGTCATTGGTTCTCTTGGGACCAAAATTAGTCATTATAATTAATCTGTTTATCTGCCTTTTAAAATAGTTTTAATTTACATTATTATAGTTTTTATATTTTATTCCCTTGGCTCTGCTTTCTTCAGTTTGTATCAGTTCATATACATCTCCCCATGTTTCATTATTTTTATGGCATAATCATATTCCATTACATTAGTCAGTCAGGTAGAATTTATTAAGTGCTCACCATACCGTGCACTGTGCTAAGCATTGGGGATACAAAGAAAGGCCCAAAAAGCCCAGTCCCTGCTCTTAAGGAGCTCACAGTGTAGTGGACATGCAAACACAAGATATATTCAAGGGAAATGGGGCATAATCCTAGAAGAAAGGCACTGAAGTTAAGGAGAACCAGGGAAAGGCTTCTTGCAGAAGGTGGGACGTTGGCTAAGATGTGAAGAAAGCCAAGGAAGCCTGGAGAGGGGGATGAGGAGAAGACTGTTCCAGGCATGAGGCACAGCCAGAGAAAACACTTAGAGTAGAGAAGTGCTGTGTGTTGCATGGAAGGAAACACAAGGAGGTCAAATGTCACTGGAGGGAAGTAGAGGAGGGAAAATTAGGTTTTAGAAGACTGGAAAGGTTATGAAAGCCAAACAGAGAGTTTTATATTTGATCCTGGAGTGACAGAGGGAACCACTTGAGTTTATTGAAGAGTGAGGTGAGAGGGTTAGACCTGTGTTTTAGGAAAATCAGTATGACAAGTTGCATGGATTGAAATGGGGAGAGATGTGTGGGATGAGGGCCTGTTCCAGAGATGTGACAGTGTCAGAGGAAAGAAAGGGGCATATTCAAGAGATGTTACAAAGGTAGAATTGACAAGACTTTAGGGTTAGGGTTAGAATTGGAAGCACATGCATTTTAGGGTTAGGGTTAGAGGCTGAGAAAAGAGTGAGGAGTCAAGAATGAGACCTTGGTATTGAGCTGGGGTTACCAGGAGGCTGATAGTGCTCAGCAGTAATAAGAAACACGGGAAGAGGGGAAAGAAAATGAGTTCCATTTTTGATCTGTCGAGTTTAAAATAGATGTCTACAAGACATCCAGTTTGTGATACCTAAAGGATAATTGTAGGTACAAGACTGGCGATTGGGAGAAAGTTTAAATGGACAAGTCGATCTGGGGGGTCCTCTGCACAGAGATGATAATTGAAAACATAGGCGCTGATGAGATCACCAAATGAAATAGTATAGAGGGATGAGAAAAGAGGGCCCAGAACAGAACCTTGGGGGGACCCCCACTGTTAGCAGATATGACCTGCTTTAAGATCTAACAAAGGAGAGAGAGAAGAGACAGTCAGACAAACAGGAAGAGCCTCAGGAGAGAGAAGTGTCACAGAAACCTAAATAGAAGATTAAGGAATTATATTCAAAGGAAATTGGGAAACAGTGCCATAAGTTTCAAAGAGGTCAAGAAGTATGAGTACTGAGGAAAGACCATTAAATTTGGCAATTGAGAGATCATTAGTAACTTTGGAGAGAGCAGTTGCAGTCAGATGATGAAGTTTGAAGTCAGGCTAGAGGAGAGAGGGAGCAGAGGCATTGCAGCTGAAGTAGGGCTCTCTCCCTCTGGGCACTTTAGGACCATGAAGTCAAGAGAAAAGAAGAGGAAAAGAGGAAGAGGCCTTCATTATAAGGCTTTAGCCACAAAAGGGAAGCAAGTTATAGGATGATATAAAGTTGGATGGATCAAGTGAGAGATTTTTTAAGGATGGGGGAGACATGGACATGTTTGTAGGCAGTAGAGAAGAGCAAGTATGATAGAGGACACCATCTTTTAGAGAAGATGGCATAGGATGGAACCGCTTGTGCATGTGGAGAGGAAAAGGGCCACCTCATCATGTGAAACAGAGGTGGAGGAGGAGAGAATGGCAGAGGATGAATGATGTGAGATGAGGAACGGGCAAAGAGGGACCTCTCCTAGGATGACTTGGGTATGTTTAGTGAAATTTGATCCTAGCTTCTTAGTTCAGAGGCGGGGGAGGGGGGGTGCAGGAGAGCTGTAGGAAGTTTGGGGAGGGAGGAAAGTGAAATAGGAAATAGGTTAGGGAGGTATAGAAGGATTGGGCAACTAGGTGGTGCAGTGGATAGAGTGTCACCCCTGGAGTCAGGAGGCCTTGAGTTCAAATGTGTCCTCAGACACTTAGGAGCTGTGTGACCCTGGGCAAATCATTTAACTCCGGTTGTCTCAGTTTTCTCATCTGTAAAATGAGCTGGAGAAGGAAATGGCAAACCACTTCAGTATCTTTGTGTAAGAAAACCCCAAATGGGGTCATGGAGAGTCAGACATGACTGAAACAACTCAACATAATAGATCATAGCAGGGGGCCTCGTTGAGGTTGTGTAACATAAACTTGTAGTAGACTCAGTAAAGTAGTTTCATGATTTTCTCTAGCTTTGTTCAGAAATGTGTACATATGAATGAAGGCAGAGGAAGATTGGGGCAATTCAAGGCTGGGCTTTGGCAGTATAAGATCTTTACTAGGATAAAGGGGCAAGGGATTTGAGAGAAGAAGATAGTGTAGTTTTGAGCTGGGTCACCAGGGGGTCAAGAGGGACTGGAAGGAGGAAGAATGTGTTTTGGAGTAGACAGGCAGAGGGAGAGATGGAATGACAACACATTATGATCAGAGGAGGGCATTTCAGAGTTCATAAACATGACTATGGAACACTTGTGGGTGATGGCAAGATCAAGGGTGCATTCATGCATCCTGCTAACTAACTGCTGCATTCCAGTGCCTGTAGCAGCATCTGCTCAAAACCATGGCTTACATCCAAGTCCCTATTTTTGTCTCAGTCTTTCCCGAGCAAGCCAGCATTAATCACACAACTTGATGATAATGCAAGGTGACACTTAAAAGTAGAATGAAAGTAAACAGGAATTTTTAAGAGCAGCAAACACACCATCACCTGCTTCCCCAAACTGGCTCCTCCTACAGCTCAGTCTCTGGAGAATATAGCTCTCATTTATTTGCCTCTGTTCCCTGTGCTTGTTTCTCTGCACTGCAAGTTAGATGTCAGGATTAGAACTTACAGCAGTAATGCTGAATGGTCTAGATTCTAGGCACAGGAATCAGATAGATGGTCCCTGAAACTCCCAGCTGCATTGTCCCACTTTTGTGGCTTAGTACCAGACTGGATAGGATTGCTGCTTGTGCTGAGGGGCATGCAGATAACAAGAAGGCAGAAGCTGTTTGATTTGTATTTTGTTTCTGTCTTCTCTGCCAAGGAGAATGACCTTTGTACAAGGAGTGACAGAACAAAAAATGGTTCACGAGAAGTCAACACACAGGATTAGGAAGTAGTGAAAGCACCTAGCTGCCCTTGATGAATTCCAGTCACTTGATACAGATATACTACATCCTTGAGTCTGAAAGAACTGTCTGACGTGACTGCTTTCAGCAAGAGTTTGAGAGATCAGGGAGAATAGAAGGTCGTACAGGACTAGACCCAAGAAATGGGCAGGTCCCTGGAAGAGAGAATTCAGCAAGCTGTGGGCCAGTGAGCTTGACTTTGATTTCTAGGGAAATTCTAGAGGGAACCATCAAAGAAGTGGTTAGAGAACATGCAGAAGAGGCAGCGTGGCTTCTTCAAGAACAGGCCATGCCAGGCTAATTAATCTTTTCTCCTTTGACATGGGTCCTAAATCAGTAGTAGGTATGGTGAATGCTATACATATAGTTTACTTAGATTTTAGCAAACTTTTTTTTTACCTAAATCTTGGATTCTTAACCTTTTTTTTTCACAGATCCCTTTGGCAGTATGGTGAAGCCTATGAATCCCTTCTCAGAATATTGTTTTTAAATGTACAAAATAATATCCATAGGATTATGTTTATTATGCAAAGAAGACAAATTGCATTGAAAGTTATCGAATATATTAAAGTTCTTGTACCCCTGATCACTTCTTAAACTTTTGGGTTTTTTTAATTGGATTTTGAGAGTAAGAGCTGTCTGAAAATGAAATGTGTTGCCTCAGGAGGTATTAAGTTCCCTGTATTATTATAGTGGAAGTATTCAGAGATGGGGATAGGAGTTGACCAAAGATGACCTCTCAGGTTCCTTTCAGACTTGAAGTTTCATGATTCTTTGATTCTGATTTGTTTTTCAGCTGTTAAGAAGCAATGTGGTAAATGATCTAATCCTCCTTGAGTCCCTATTGGACAACACAATGGGTAGGCAGAAGGATGTGTGCACAAATGTACGCAGGTTGGTACTTCGTGGGCTGGCCAACATTGCTACAGGATCCCCAGATAAGGTGAGAGGCTACGTGGGCTATGGAGATGTTCTGGAGGGCTCTCGGGTCTCTTTGCTGAATCATGATGCATATCCCCCACCCAGGGGGAGGGCAGAGCTGACCATTGGCTCACAGGGGGGGTGATAGAAGCCCAGGTGTGTTCGGGAAGGAAACAAAGACCAGATAGTCAGCAATGGTAAACCTGGTACCCTGGGGCTTTCTTTATTCAGTGTCTAACTATCCCTTCCATTTTGGGGTCTCTTGGGGGCTTTGATAGGGTTGAGTTAGGTTTGAAGTGACAGTGCAATATGTGGGTAGAGATGAAGGCCAAAATTCAAAAGAGAGGGACAGGGTAGGAGTGTTGACTTGGAAGTAAATGGCACAGATGCCATAGCTAAAACTGTTCGAGTGAGTGAGAGAAGAGAGGAGAGGGCTGTGCAGAGCAAACAGAGCACTGGGTCCAGAGTCAGGATCTGAGTTCAGACACTTCCTAGGTGTGTGACCCTGGGCAAGTCTCTTAATCTGTTTGCCTCAGTTTCCTGATCTGCGAAATGGGAATCCTAATGACACCTTCCTCCCAGGGTTGTTGTGAGGACCAAGTGAGGTACTTGTAAAGTCCTTAGCAAACTTTAAAGTGCTACAGCTATTAAGGGGCAGAGGAAGAAACAGAGGAGTTGTCAGGGAAGCTGCACAAGAGCATGAAGCTAAGGGTTCAGAGAGGCTTCAGTTTAACAGATTTATTAAGCATCTGCACTGCTCTTCAAGAGATGACAGGCTTACCAAAATTCCAGGCGATATGAAGTTGGGAGGGATAGCTAACACACTGGGTGGCAGAAACAGGATGCAAAAGGAATCTGGACACATTAGAGCTGGGGAAACAGAGGAGCACTCGGCAGTTTACAGCAAAGCTCCTTCTATTCACTACTTCAGTCTACACAAGAGCCCTAGGAAGGTTAAGGGTAGGGGTCCTCATCCCCTTCTTCCAAAGGATAACGCTAAGGCATAGAGAAAAGTGGCTGCACAAGAACACACAGCTAGTGAGAGAGAAAATCTGGAAAAGAAAATTCTGAAAGAAGATGAACTAATGACCCAGGCCCCTGAGCTGTGTGTCCAATTAGGTGGTGGTGGGATAGGGTCTAGGAAGTAGGGCACTTGTCCAGAGCTTTGTAGATAGGATGTTTCTTCTCACCCCTCAGGTACGAAAGCATGGCCCACAGCTCCTCACGGCTATGATCAACGGGCTGGATGACAAGGATGACCCCCACAACCTGGTGGCCCTGGAGGCCATGTTGGGCCTCTCTCGCCTGCTGGATTTGGCGGAAGAATGGGACGTTCGCTCTATCCTGCTGCACATTACTATCCGCATCCGCCCCTTCTTTGACAATGTAACCTGGGAAGAGGAGAAAGTGGGAGGGAGGGAGGATTGGACCTTGGTGAATGAAGCCTTCACCAGGGTCTATCTGATCGGCAGGACTGGCTGAGAGGGATTCCTAGGGATCTGTCCCAAGCAGGACCAACCCTATGTGAACAGACATACCTGAGGCCTCCAATAGAAGGCCTTCCTTGTCCTAGGAGGCTTAGAGGCCTCTGAGACAATAACCATACTCTATACATAGTATAGTATAGTGGGTTTCAGAGGAGGTGGAACAGGAACAGGCTTAGGTTTGAGCCTGTGGCCTCCTGATTAAGTTAGAGTGGGAGGCAATGGCCTTGAGAGTGACGGATCTGATTGCCATGCTCCTTACTCCTACAGGAGCAAGATGAGTTCCGGAGTTCATCTATCAACCTCTTTGGACACCTGAACAAGTTCTCCCATGGGAACTGTGAGGATGTCTTCTTTGAGCAGATCATCAACGGGCTGGTGAGCCTGTTACTGCACCTGCAGGACCCCAAGCCCCCTGTTGTCAGTGTGAGTAACAAAGGCAAGGGGATGGGGAGGGGGGCATAGGGAAATCTTTTTGCATGGGAACGTTACCAGGATGGGATTTACTGGCTAGATTTCTTTCTCAAAGACCATGCCTTAAACCCTACTCACTCTGAATTTCATTGACTGGACAACAGCAGGTCCCTGCCCAAGCACCACTTTATGGTTATTTTTTGGGTCCTCTTGGCTCACAGTGAATGTAAATAGTAACTGTTTCTCTTTTGGCCAGCAACTCTGAAGATTTTCCCTCCTAGTTTTTTAAATTTTTATTAAAGGGGCTATCTCTTGACTCACTTCTTAAAGAAGCCTTACTCAGTGAGAACTTGAACTTAGCTTAAAAGGGCCAAGGTCTCCCACTGCATCCTGGGCCATCTCCAGTCATCCTGATCTCTCTCTCTTGCCACTGGACCCAAATGGCTCTGGAAGAAAGTGACGCTGGTGACTTTGCATAACCCTCCCTTACTTAAATCATCACCCTCCTGATGTCGTGGTCCTCTTCAAGAAGGAAGGACAAACCACACACAAGCAGGCTGGAGAGGTGTAAGCTTCTATCATCGTCCAACATGCATTTTGGATTGGATGGCAGTTCTAGACTAAACGTGAAGGGGATTTCTAGGGGGAAGAACATGGGGAACCCTCTGAGCCCATGCTTGCTTTGCTTCCAGGCCTGTAAGTTTGCCTTGCGCATGTGTGGCCCTAATATGGAATGTGAAGAGCTAATAGCCTTGTTTGAGAAGCAGCTGCAAGATGGGCGTGGGCTACACTTTGGGGAGTTCATGAATAACACCAGCAAATACCTGGTAAGGCCTGGGCCAGCAGGTCAGGTCTGGGGCTGGTGGGGAAAGCCAGGCCTCTGGCAGTAGAAAGTTGGGGGTGAGGAGTGGGAAGGCCTAGTTTCGGAAGTTCTCTGTGTGTCTACTGGAGGGCTAAAGGGGTAGGGATAGGATGGATTCAGATTGGAGAAGAATCTGGGCTGGAACTGGGGCTGGGAAGGGAGCAAGGTGGACCAGACCAATGACGAACCCAGCTCTGTGCTGCTCCCAGATGCAGAACTTCCCTGACACACTGGGCCGTCTTGTCAGTACAAACCTGTTCTACTTCAAGAGCTGCTGGGAGGACATCCGGGCAGCTGCACCCATGTTCATTGGTGAGCCAGGGTTTTCTTCCTCCGTTTCTTAGTATTATAGGGCCTCAAGGGTTTCAGGGGTATGCAAAGGACTTAAAAACTCAAGAGTGGTGGGGAACTATGGAACATTGCTGTTAGATACTGTCCGTTTGTTGATTAGTTTTTCAAAACTAATTTTTTCCATTCTTTTTTATTAAGGATACGTGTATAAAGAGAGGGTGTATGTTCAGAAATAAAAACAAAAAAATGCCTTTTTAATGGAAAAGATATGGACAAATCACCCTTACTATGGGTGGGGGGGAGTGGTTTGTACCTACCTTCTGTTCATCTTGGCCTATTTGAATATATCCTTGTTTTCTTCTTTGTATTTAAGGAGCCCTGAGATTACTCCTCCCCTTTCTTCTTTTCCTATTAGGCTTCTTAGTGCTCCATGCAGATAAAGTGGCTTGTGAACAGGTGGATCTGAACCAGCTTATCTTAGGTAAGAGGTTGAGGAACAGACAGAGGGAGGCCCAAGCAGGAGACCAAATTGGCTGTCTGGTTGGGGGCAGGGGGAGGCTGATGTGCAGCAGACTCTCTCACATAGACAATTCAATCTAGACACTAGTAGGCTGTGGGGAAGATAAGAGGGAGGGTACTGAGACTGTAGACAGACAAGACAGACATCCGGGAACTCTGAGCTGTTCATGGTGGCCTTGGAAAATCCTCCTGCATTTCTTCCCATCTGCTCACCTCTGAATCCCCTCTCATTGTTTCAGTCCTGGGGAAAGGTGAGCCTCTCCAACCAGGAGCTGCATTTCTCCCAGAGAACTGCTGGGTGATCAGCATTGTAGACTGGGCCCCTTTGCCTGTGTGGAGGTGGCTGGTGCATAATCCATGGGGAAGGAGTTACTGACACCATGGGTCCCAGAAAGGGGGCTGGGGTGGGTTAAGTGATTTTCCTGGATTTCAAGGATTTTTTCCCTGTCACTGGTGACCTCATCGTCTCTAGTAATTCACGGAAACTTCTGAGCTGTTCCAAAGGAGCTTAAAAAACACTAAAAAAGGAAAAACTATCTTTCCGTTGGCTCCTGAGGCTCTTGCAGAAAAGAGGCCTGTCTGTTAAAAGAGTAGTTAGTCCTCTCTGAGGGGGGGGGGGGGAAGAGTGTGTGTGTTCACGCGCGCGTGCGCGTCAACTTGAGAAAGCAAGTAATCGCTGGAGTTAGCAGTTTGGGCTTGGACAGTCTTAGCTTCCTGTATTGAGTGGATTAGCCAAGCACGGCCAGGCTCCCCCTCCTGCCTGGGACCTGCACCCCCCGGGAGCCAGCAGCTGGAAGAAGCAGCTTGAGGCGGAGGACGGCAGAGCAGGAAGCCAGCGGCACATAAATCAGGGGTTGGCGGGCCAGTGAGCGAGGGAGGGAATGTGGGAGGGAGGCCGGCAGTCGGTCGTCGGGCAGTGAGCTGAGCAGCCATCAAGGGGATTTGCAGGGACCTAGGAGCCTCAATTTCACAGTGTAAACAAGCTACTGGAAAAATACTCAGGAACTATGAAGGGAGGAAAAAAGGTTACCTGCCTTTTTAAAGTCCAGGTTCCAAACTGTGCTTACTGCCCCCTCCCTGACCTAATCTGTCTGCTCATCTGGGATTCCCCCATGGGGTAAGCTTTCATGTATGTCACAACCCCATATGACCTTCAGATTCTTTCTAACCCAAACTCATCTCTTCCTATTAGCTCTCCAGCTACTGCTGAAGGACCCAGCACCCACAGTAAGGATCAAAGCAGCAGAAACTCTGGGCCGACTGGTCAAGTTCGCCTGAGCTGTGCACAAGCCACTAGACCAGTCTATCTATGAGCAAAATGGACCAGATTTCTCCAACCCTCACTGTCCAGACACCCAGCTGTGGAACAGCTGGATCCTGACATTCTTCATATTCCCCCCTTCCCCCCCAATCCCATGGCTCCTGCTTCTGGAGGTCATAAGGGTCTCTACCTGAGTATCCTACAGCTACAGCTCCAAACCAGGTCTGGGTTAGGGGCTTCACAGACGGGACCAATCCCATCCCTTTCACCTCCAGCTGAGACTCAATCCAGGCAGGACCCAAAGGTGCTGGAGGAGAGGTTGTACATAGGACAGAGCATACTGTACTTATTTTTCAATAAAAGCTGTTTGCTCTTCCTTGGCTGGTAGTGTTTCTTCCAATCCCCCACCACAACTGCTTCCCCAGAGACCTCAGTCCTCATGGTAAAAGACATACATTCCCTGACAGAACAAGTGACTAGCTTGGCAGACAAGGTGGCTGTGTTGGAAAATCAAGAAGTTATTGATGATGGAAGCAACAAATAATTTAGGAGGAATATAAAAAGTGGCAGTCTTATACAAATAGTGTCAGGGAACACAAGTTCAAAACAAGGATCTTGTGATGAAAGGCAACCATTTAAAGGGCTTTTAAAAACTCAATATATGAACAATAATAATGCAGAGAGAGAAAGGAGGCTAACTTGCTTTAGACTGGTAAAGACAATGAAAGAGTTGACAGAGCTAAGACCCAAAATGGATGAGAACTGCATTTACCCAAGTTCACATAGGTACTGACAAAGCTCCAGGTTCTCTGACTCCAAATTCACCACTCTCCACTGAGTGACTTGGCAAATACACTTTCCAGTTCTTTATTTTTTGCCAAGGCAATCGGAGTTGTGATGTGCCCAGGGTCGTGCAACTAACAAGTGTCAATTGACTGAGGTTAAATCTGAACTCGGTTCTTCTGACTCCAGGGCCACCTAGCTACTCCACGTCCATGGTTGTGGTTTATCCAAGCTAGGAGACTTGAATTTGTTGAGGAAAGCTAGGTGCTTTTCTTGTCATCTCAATTTATTAGAAGATGAAAGTCTAATCCCTTTTCCCATGATGGACAGTCTTCTTCAGGATAGACATCTCTAGCTCCTTCTGGTATGGCTTCCAGTGCCCTCATTCTGGCCATTCCTTCAGCTTTTCAGTGTCCTTTCTCAAACGGGATAAGCGAGTACTGTATGTATATCAGACTTTGGATGTGGAGGGTCTGACCAGGACAGAATTCAGAGGAATGAGTAGCTCTAGCAGAGTTAACAGGATTGGCTTCCCTCAGGGAAGGGGCGAGGGAGAATCTTCTGTTGCCACATTCATACGTGTATGCACATACACAGACACTGAGGCCTCCCGTTGAAGACATCCATTAAAATCCGCAGACCTTTTCCTGCTACTGTCTATCTATCTCCATGCCCATCCTCTACTTGCACAGTACTTTCAGGCTGTTGCATGTCATTGGTCTTTCTGAATTTTGAGGCTCCTGTCCAGCATGTTAGCTATTTCACCCTAGCCTGCTTTATGTGCTTTCATTCAGGTTAATGGTGAAAAACTTTGATTGATTAGCACAGAGCCCAGGAAAGATCTCTGTACTATTCCACTGGAACCATTCCTTCCTGCCCCACCCCACCCCCCACCTCCTTAAGGCTGCTTTGGATCCAGTTATTTAGGCATTTCTGAATCCAGCTAACTCTACCATGTCAGGGTCATTTGTCTCATCTGAGCAACAAGGATACTATCTGATAGATTTCTGTCAAAAGCCTGGCTAAAACCCACCTGCCAGTTTAGTCAGCGTTCAAAGGCAAAGAGGAAGTAGTTACTCTGTCATGCCATGTCCCTACCAAGACATCACAAATGCGGAGCTGCAAGTCAACCACTTCAGCTCCTTTCACAAATTACACTCCAGGCAAACTGGCCTGCAGCTCCTTCAACTTGGCCTTCCTTCTCTAGTTGCTGTACCTCTGCATATGGGCTCCTTCTCTGACTTAGCACCTGCCCTCAGGGTGCTGGTGGGCCTCCCAGGGTAAGGTTTTCTGGAGTTGAATGCTTTCTTCCTCTTGGTATATCCATGCTTATACTGATCTATTTGCATATTTTATCCCCAGCACAATGTCAGATCCTTGGGAGAAAGGACTGGGGTTTCTTTTTGTCTTTGGACCCCCAGCAACTAGTACAGTGCCTTGTCTATGGGGCAGAAGCCAGAGTAATTGGTGGAGCCACAGAGCAAGAGATCCAATGAAAGGAAAAGCTTCCTAATGACCACTTTTCTTCCACTTTATAAAAGTGGAATAGAAAACACTGAGTTTCCCCCCATCACTAAATTTTCAAGAGGAAACTGGATAGCTGTTTGCTGGAGATATTAAAAAATCAGGTAGAAGATGGAGAGGGTTGGACATGGGAGTCAGGAAGGCCTGGATTCAAATTCTGCCTCAGATAAGTCACAATCTTTGCCTCATCTGTGAAATGGGGATAACAGCACCTACTTCACATGGCTATGAGGATCATGAGATAACATATATATAAAGTACTTTAAAGTATTTGCTATAAAATGCTTGGTATTATTACCCTCTGGGGGTTTCCTTGTAGTACTGATGTGTAGCCTGAATTCCTAGATTTGATAGAAGGTTGAATTAGATCAATATTTCTTAACTTGGGGTTGACAGACCCATAAGGGGTGAATGAATAGGTTCAGAGAATCTCTAAACTTGAAAGGGAAAAAAATAGATCTTTATTTTAATAATTCATTTCCTTTGCAAGCTGATGTATTTTATCAAAAAAATTTTTTTTTCCTGAGAAAGGGCCTATAGACTTCACCAGACTGCAAAAGGGATCCATAACAAAAAAGATTAAGAACTCCTAAATTAGAGGATGAAAGCCCTTTCCAACAATGAGATTCTATTTTGTGTGCAATAAGAGGAAGACGACTTTGGGTAGGACATTAAGAGGTCAGCATTCTAAGTATTTAGACTTGCTGGGTATCTGATTATGCTTTAATCTTCTTGCCAATGCCCCTCTCCTAGACAGACAAGGCCAGAAACAAGAAATGTCTCTTTAACACCCCACCCCAGTTGTCCCTAGGTGAAGAGTCGAAGGGTGCCATCTGCCCCAGAGGAGAAAAGCCAGGGCTGGGTGGGGTGGAAGCTCACATCCAGCACCCCAAGGTCCCGGTGCATTGTGTGGCCTTTGAGAACTTTCACTGGAACCAACAGCGGGTTCTGTAGAAGGTCACTAGAGAGGAAGAGAAAGGGTACGTTAGGGCTTATTACTGGGGCAGATCACTTGGAGGGATAAGAGAAAGCTAGATGGAGGAAGGAGGACTCTTCCCTGAAGGCTGATGAAGGGGGCGGGGGAGAGGACACAATGACAGGACCTAAGTCCCATTACTATCCTACCTAGTAAGGGATGAGCACTTACTTGTAGACCATGCCATGGCAGACAATGACGCTGCCATCATCAGATCCAGAGGCAAAAAGGGGGTACCTTGGATGGAAAGCGACAGCCCTGAGGGCCTTCTTGTGGTGCCTGTGAAGTCCAGGGAAGAGGGAGGTCACTAACAGGTGTTTATGGGGGGGATAGGGGTGGTAGTACATTTAAAATGTGCATCCCCAGGCCTGCCTCATCTTAGCACTCCAGTATATGTGAACATATTAGTGTGACCTTCAGTTCCTCAATTTTTCCCTACTTCCTTGATCTACCAACCCCTACACCAGCTTGGCCTTTCCACTAAGTTGAATCTTTCATCCTCCTGGCCTTCTGTTAATCTCATCCTGATAACTTCCTACTTTTACAATCTCCCACCCTCCCACTTCCCTTTCTCAAGTGGCTGGAGGAAATGAACATGTGATCAAATTCAGCATCGGTTTCAAAGCTGTCTTATTTGTCTGTTTCTCCTTCTGAACCTCCTCTGTTCTCTTCTATGTGTTTTTTATCCATTCAGTTTAAAAAAATTTTTTTTCCAATTCAATTTTATTTCATTTTCAATCTGCATTTTTTAAAAAAGCTACAATGACCCTTTCCTTTCTGGGGTGTTCTTTTTGGAGGGGAAGGAGGAATCCCTGTTAGTCCTCCTCTCTCAGCTTCAATCTCTCTTGCCCTCCAGCCTTAAAATAGGTTTTGGTTTTCCCCATAATAATTTTTTAAAACCTTCCTAACCCTGTCACCCCCTGAAGCTATGAACCTTTTCCCCCTCCTTTTCACACACTCACATCACCCCCAAGGCTGTTCTTCTGTTTTTGTTGCTTGCCCCAGTACCCCAGCACCCAGGCTCATAAGCTTATCTTGAATATTTCCTTCTCTTGTACTATGCCACCACTGTACATCCTAGCTGTCAAAGCCTATTGTGTCTACCTCCGCACTACCAGGTCCCCTCCACCTTTCTCCAGAATACCATTCTTCTAGTCCAGGACCTCATCCCCTCTCACCTAGAGTATCAGCTTCCTAACCTGTCCCTCCTCCTTTAAAGTGCTTCCCAAGTCATCTCCCCAACACACAGCTCTGATACTGTCATTCCACTATCTAGATGTTCAATGGCTTCCACCGGTCAATTACTGAACAAGAGGTCAGCCACGGTCTGGTAGCAAGCTATCTTTTCAGTCTCATCTCCTACTGCTTTTGCCTCCATGGACATTCACAAGGTTGTCCACTTCACCATTCTCATCCTCAGCCCCCATGGCCTTCTTTTTTTTTAAAGCAATAGGGCTTAAGTAACTTGCTCATGGCCATGTTACATGGCCAGTTATTTCTGGGTGTGGTGCTGAGTATCTGAGCCCAGATTTGATCCCCAGGTCATCCCGACACTGGGGCCAGTGCTCTTACTCGCTGAGCCACCTGGCTGCCCCCTAAGCAATTGGGGTTAAGTAACTTGCTCAAGGTTACACGGCCAGGTGTTTCCGGGTGGGTGCTAAGTGTCTGAGCTCGGATTCGATCCCCAGGTCATCCCGACACTGGAGCTGGTGCTCTTACTCGCTGTGCTACCTGGCCGCCCCACCATGGCCTTCTTCTTATTGGGACCCATGACCTATATCATGTACACCTGAGAGATTTCTCCAAAATCTTTATTTGCCAATGATTCCTCTCACTGAGGAATCTCCTTCTCCAGAGTTGTCCCGAAAGCCCCCTGTCCCGGGACAAGCCTGGTAGCATAGTTCCTGGGCTTTTCTGCTGCACTCAGCATCATCTGATGTGGCTCTGCCTCCTACTAGCTGTCTACCCTGGGTGAATCGCTTTACTGCTCTGGCCTTCAGTTTTCCACATCTATAAACAAAAGGGCTGGGCTAGACATCAATTCCTGATCCTATGACCCCTTGTTTTAGTTGTCTGTGAGGATGCCTTTTCCTTTGATCAGATGGCAAGATCTGTGCTGAAAGAATGAACCCCCTTACCTTAGCACCTTGTAGGGCTTGGTTGAAAGGTCAAGGTCAAACCAGATCAGTTTGCTATCATAGCTGCCACAGATTACATTGTCTCCTGTGTGGGGAGGAAGGGCAGATATGGGGCTAGGTCACCCAGAGTCCCAAACTTCCCCTTCCTCTTTCCCCCAGGGTGTTGGAGATGGGGAAGGTGAGGCCAGGCTATCCCCCATTGCCATCCTTTTACCTTGGGGGTGTACAGCCAGGCTAGACACCCATTTGCAGTTAGGCATCAGCTTCTTTGTAAGTTCCTGGCGAAGCAGGTGGTAGAGACGGAGGCTGCGCTGAGAAGCCACAAAGAGGAAGGGTCTAGAGGGGTGGAAGGCTACACACTGCACCTGACCATGGCTTCGACGGAAGGGGCTTTGGCTGCGCCTACGGCTCACCTGGTGCATTAACACCTGCGTGTGCTCAGCGGCTGCCACCACTGAAGCCAGGTAATCCCCACGTCCATGCCAGGCTACCTGCTTCACTGGCTAAAGAGAAAGGGAAAGTGAGAGAAGATGGGGAAGAGGATGAGAGCCAAGGGAGACAAGCCAATAAGGCTCTTCACACAAGCTCTACTGGCTTCAGCCGTTTGCACCAATGCTGCACCCCATCCTCTCTCCTATATACCTTTCCAGGCCACTGTTCCACGTACCTTCTTGTGATGGATTCGCAGCCTCAGGCCATGTTCTTGCTCTTCAGCTGCAGCCTCCTGCCACTCCACAGGCTGCCCAGGAGGCTCTTCAGGGGGTGAGAAGGCACTCAGCAGCTGGTCTGTGCTGCTTGTCACCGACAGGTCCCCCAGACCTGGATTCAGCAGCAGCACTGACTCTGCACTTTGGGGATCCAGGAAGAAAGATTCCTTTCAGAACCTACCCCTTCCTGCAGCCCACCTAGCCTTCACTATTCTCTCCTCAACAGCTCCCAGAGATAGAGAGGTTATGAAAATTAATTGCTCATATTCCTATAGCACCTACAAAGGTCTTTCCTCACCCTATGAGGAAATACATGAGGATTACTGTCCACATTTTACAGATCCTGGTTAGTAAGTAGAGTCTGGGATCAAACCTAAGTCTCCTAAAACTAGTGTTGCCTCCCTTACACCATACTGCATCTTGTAAGGAGAAAAAAAAGTGCCTTCTCCCTATGCTTCTGCTGGGAATTGTACGAATTTCATGCCAGATGGGGAGTACTGGAAGTAGGTAAACCTTAAAGCTCTAAGTGGTCATCACTGACTATGGGAGCTGAGCTCAACCTCAGGTAGTATGTGATGTGGCCCAGAAAGACCAGCACTCGCTGGTCCCCAAGAATTGCTGAGAGAGGCATGGGGGACAGTTTGGAACGTGAGCCAGACTAAGGCAATGCTAGGAGACAACTTGGTCACTTGTGATCTGGGTACAAATTCTGCTTTGGACAGAGTAACCACAGATAAGTCACTTGACCTCTCAAAGACTTAGTTTTTCCTTTCTACAACTCCCATGAGTGTCACTGAAAAGTACTTTGCAAGTCACAGTGTTGTACCAATGGGAGCCACTACTAATTTTCCTCAGGGCAAAATACCAGTGGGCTCTCTGAGGGAAGGCTGGTAGGGAGATGCCAAAAGGGCTCCCTCCATGGAAGGCCCAGGTTCTGGGCCCTGCTCACTCACACAGCCACAGCCACAAGACAGATGGCAGGGTTGGGATTCCAGGCGATGCTCTTCACCACTCCAGACACAGGAATTGTCTTCAGGCACCGGCCGGTGTTCACTTCCCACAGTCGTACCGAATGATCGTCTGAGCCTACAGAAGCCAAGTCTTGTAACCAGAGCGGCAATTTCCCCAATACTGTCCCCCAAGCTCTCACCCTAAGTGCAAGATAAAACTGACCCTATGAATTCGAGGACCAACTCCCTGACCCAGCTCCTGAAGAGCAATATGCTTTCTGCAACAGTAAGATTTGGGGGGCACGCCTCCCAGTGTCTTCCTCTCTCTCTTCCCCCTTGAACACACCTGAAGCAAGCCAATGGCCACTGGGGGAAACACTGAGGCATCGTACCAAGTCACTGTGGCCCCTGTATACCTGTAAGAAATAGGGAAGGAAATGTTAAGTACTAAAGGACAGGGAAAAAAGTGGAGATCACTCAGACTGAGAATTAAAAGACAGCCCCACAGCAGGACCCTTATTCCCTATATTATTCCACCATATCACCTTCTCCCCACCCCCACTCCTTTACTCTTCCATTACCAGGGATTGGGTAGTGGGAAATGGCTGCAGGTCCCGGGGTTTGGGCAGTTTGGGGATCAGATCTTCAGGGTCCACATTCACCTAGAACACAGCACACAGAGCCCTATCACACTCTAGCTCTGACTAGCTTCAGGCTCGCATAATGTGTGACTTTGGAGGTATAAGGAAGGTGTATAGTCTCAGCATAAATATCCCTAATACCCTCGGTTTGGGTATGCTAGATGTAAGGAATGGATAAGTGGGAGAGGGAGATACGGTACTATGTTGCTGACACCATTCCCCCTAACTTGAACAATACTCAAATTTTCTAGTCTCTAGACCAGACATTTTTCCAACCACCCCAAATCCACCAGTCTTAATGTGATACAAAGTATGCATGATCTGGTACTCAAGGCTGGCTTCTGTTCCTTAAACCACCCCCCTCAACTTCAGCTGCCACATTCAAGTGCTCCCAACCACACCCTCATCTTGCGCTGGCGAGGGCACAGGTAAAGGTCAAGGCAACGTTCAAAGCGTTCATGGATGAAGCGGCTATATGCGGGCACTGCTCTGAGGCATCGAAACTGCTGAGGCAAGAAGTTCAACTTCCTCTCACCAGGCTCTTGCTGCTCCCAGGCCAGTCGCTGTGGGCAGAAAATCAATAAGAGTCAGGCTACATAGCCTGGGGCATCTACCTCTAGGGAAAAAGCGGAATGAGAGAGGACTGGAGGAAAAAGAGAGACAGCACTTCTTATGCACTAAGAGCCAAGAGGCCACCTGGCCCAGCTCCACAGCACCCCCAACCCTGTTCTGGGGTCCCCACCTCTGACTCACCTCCTCCTCACTGAGTAAATACTCAGGTGGGGGGTTGTAGGATTCAGCATGGCCAGGCAGCGCCAGTTTCGGGGCAGGCACATGCATTTTGTGGCGCCCCAAGATGGCATTGGGGTCTTCTTGGGCCCACAGGTCATAGTACTGGGGAGTGAGGTCCCGTGGCCGTCGTGGCTGAATCCAGCCCATCTTAATGGCATGGACCATACGGGACACCTGGAATGACAGACAGGGTGAGGAAGGCCTCCAGTGGGAGAAAAGCGATGAGGTACGAGAGAGGCCAAAAGCTGAAGGGGCAGATGTATGGGAGGAATCCAGGACAGGAGGTCGTATAAGGGGTGATCTCACCTTCTCCTTTTCAATGAGGGATGGGATGAAGCTGCGTTTGTCAGCAGGACGGTTGGTCACTGGGTGGATCATCATGTTCCCACTGAAGAAATCTACAGCTGGCTGGTAGCAGTGGGGAGGGAGGGAAGGGACAGAGAGAGGTGGGAAGAGGGATGGAAAGAGACATGAAGCATTCTTCCACCCCAAGCTGAGGATCAAGCCCCTCTTCCAATCCGCCCTCCCTACCCCATACCTCATAGGGATCATAGCTGGCATCTCCAAACTGGCCCTTCTGCAGCCGGTGCACCAGAGCCACCTGTTCATCCGTCAGCCTCACATCCTGCCCTGTCATCTTGTCCTGTACAGTCCGCCTGTAGGAGCAGGAGTGAAGAAAGGTAGGGCAGGTAGGGGCTTGGAGCCCACCCAATGCCTGACTCCATGCCCTGACGACACCACCTCTCACTTCTAACATGACTCCCAAAAGAAAAGGTCCCCTCCTAGCGGTCAATCACCCACCCTCTTACTGACCTTCCCCTCCACTGCCCAGTCACTGCCCCCACTGCCCAACCAACCAGTAGTCAGGGTCATCCATCTTATCCAGGAAGTGATCAAGTTCATCTCGATTACGCAGGGGTTTATAGATTCTTTTCCCATCGAGGTCATAGCCAATGTGGGGAAAATCCTCATACCATTCCAGAGGGACATTCCCCACTGTGTTCCGGATATCCTATGTAGGGGTTACAAGACAGGGTAGAGACATCAGCTCACAAGTGGGAAGAGGCCACACAAGCCACTCCATTGGACCAAGTGTCTAGTGGGCAAACTGTGCTGTAGTTCCTCTGGATGCATTTCATCTTCTGGGCTCGCCTGTGTCTCTCCTTCCCTCAGAGGTCAAGGATCTGCCCATTTTGTTTCAGCCAACGTTTTATGTTGTATAGTTTCCAGATCTGAAAACCCCACCTCCCTGTCCCTTCATTCCTCTTCTATTCAGACCCTCCCTCCATTTCAACCACTCCCCCCAAAAAGCCTTGGATTTCTTGGCCATAGCCCTGGGAAGCCACAGCAGTGACCTCATTGCCTGCTTGCTCATTGCCCTGGCATGTGGGCCAAGTACCTGCTGCCAGGGCTGGGGGCATAGAGCCAAGAACCATTCACTACAGGGCAGAAGGGGAGGAAGGGGTACACAATGTGGAGACAGGCACAGGAAGACAAATACTAACAGTTTATCCCACCCAACTCCAGTATCTCTGAGCTCCCAAGGGGGCAGCATTCTTGCCCAGTAAGAGTTTTCCCCAAGTGGGAATCCTGCAAGCTCCTAACTAGACCCCTGGCTGGCTGGCTGGCTGGCACTGAAAAGGGAGGAAGGAATAGTAGGGATCACAGGTGTCTCCCACACCCAAGAAAGAGATGTAAGCTCTCCCATAGAATTGGACAGTCTGAGTCCAAGCCCCTCCCCCTCACCATCTGGTCTCCATAAACACCCCTGAGGAACACACACCCCATGGGGCCAAAAGGATGGAGGACTAAAAGAAGGGAATAAGACCAATGTCGGGGGGGGGGGGGAGAAAACTTAAAATCCCTTCAACACTCACAGCCAATCCTGATTCCAAGTAATCTTAGGAAGAAGAAAAGAGTTCCCCCAACAGGGCACCAAAATGGGTCACAAAGAATGCTTTAAAACTAGAGACTGACTGTCTCTGTGAGAGAATCATGGCATGGAGAAGGGAGACTGTCTCTTCTCTCTGCTTCCACTATCCAGTAGCAGCAGAAGCTGTTCTTGGATATGGCCTCCTTTCCCTCCCCCTCCTCCCCAATCATATTCCCTTCTCTGAGGATTCCGGGAGTGAGCTCAGCCTCTGTGGGCTGTCTCCTGCACCCCCACCCTATCTTCTCTCCTTCGAAGATCTGCCGTCACCACTCTACACCCTCCCTAAACCCCTCCTCCCCAAGTCTGGGAGCTGAGCTTGGCCAGAGTTAAAATTGCATTCCGAGACGCACATTCCTGGCAGACGCTCCCGCCAGCCACCACTACTAGCACTGCTCCTCCCCAGTTAAAGGCATCCTTCCCCAGCCTTGGATACCACGACACTTCCTTCAATAGCACAGACATGCAGGGCCAAAGGTGGGCTGGGATCCTACTAGGGGGGGGGGGGGGGAGGGGGGACAGGAGCAGGTTCATTTCCCACTGGAGTTCAGGGGTAAGGGAAGGGGACACCGGGTCCAGTTTTGTTGTCTTAGGACAAATCCCTGGAACTTCCCAACTGTAGGGAGAGATTATTTTATGGGTGCTACCCCATGTGTAGTGTGGCACAGTGAAGTCAGGACAATCTGGGTTCAAATCCTGACTTGGACATAGTGGCTGTGGCCGCTATAGCAAGTCATTGAAACTCTTAATATCCTCAGACAACTCTCTAAGACTTTTAAGGTGCAGAAAAAGTACTGATATACAGAGGTAGGATATTCCCCATCAAGAATTCCCTAAACCAGCAAAATCACATCTGGCCCCCTGTACCTTTAAAATAAAAATCCCCTTTACCAGGTGTCTTTCCATCCCTGGGGGCTATGTGTGTATATGTATGCATGTGTGTGTATGTATGTGTGTATGCATGATCACATGTGAGAGAGAGAAGGTGGGTCTGTGTAACTGAGAGGCCATGTGAGTGCATGACAGTGTCCCTGCTCCCATGATTGCTACCCCATGGTTCCACAGTACTCTAAAGTTTACTTGATACTTTTCTCAAACAACCCTATGAGGTGATAGTGAATCAACAAGCACTTATTAGGGGCTTTACACTGTGCCAAGCACTGTGCTAAGTGCTAGAGAAAAAAGATAAGGCAAAAACATGGACCCTGCCTCAAGAAGCCCCCTTCTGAAGGAGACAAGTGTGTACCTCTAGGATCTCTGTGGTTTAAATGGGAGGTCGGCTTAGAGAGAAGGCCTAGGGGTGGAGGGAGCAGGAGAGGCCCCTTGTAAGGCCTTGAAGAAGCTAGGAACACCAGGAGGCAAAGTAAGGGGAAAACATATTCCAGGGACAGGGGACAGTGAATGCAAAAAGGCACAGGAACAGTGAGTATCACTGACGAGAGAGAAAGAGAGGGGAATAAAGTGGAAGACCAGAGAGCACTTTAAGAGCCAGAGGAGCCCTTGGAGTTCATCAAAGGGGATGTGCTCTGACAGACACTCAATGGAAGCTAAGCAGAGGACAGACATGACTGGAAAAAGACTTGAGGAGGAGGCCCTGCAATGGTCCAGGCATGAGGTGGTAAGAACTACCCCTAGGACTACTGTGATTGTGGCACCACAGAGAAGGGGACAGACAGACAAGGAATCTTGTGAAGGCAGAAATCACAAAATCTGGTAACAGACTGGCAGGTGGAATTGAGGAAGACACCAAGGTTTTAAGCCCAGGTGAAAGAAGATGGTGGTGTCCCTTCCAGAAATAGGGTCGTTCAAGGTGTCCAAGGGGCAGGTGGTAATTCAAGACTCCATAACTAGCTCAGGAGCTGGATAACAAATCTGCCAATAATTTGCATAGAGACAGTAATTGATTACATAGGACCTGATGAGATCACCAAATGGGTGTGCAAAACTTTTACTACCCACCCCTACTTCAGAGACGAAATGAAGAAAGATTAAATGACTTGTGGAAGGTGGGATTTGAACCCAAGTTTGCTGACTCCAGTAGGAGCAGGGAAATGTAAGAGAGTGTGTGTGCACATGTGCGTGTGCGTGTACTCATACATGTGTGTATCCATGCACACATGTAACTGAAATATTGTGGGTGTGAGCACTGCAAAAAGATATTTTTCACGAGAGAGTGAACAACTGTATTTGTTTGACTGACAGATTATGATTAAGTGAGAAAAAGTGTATGGATTTGGAAGAGATTATCTATTTGCCTGTGACAGGGCACACAGAAGTCAATGAGACAGTGAAACGGTGCACACCTGTGTGTGTGTGTAACTGAAACTAATCAAACATAAATCAGAGAGCATATCTGGGAGAGAAAATATACGATTGAGGGACTGAAACTATTACGAGAACATACATGTAACTGAGAAGACTATGAGATGGCATGTATGATGAGGAGAGACCACCGTGTGTGGACAGACACAGGATGTGTATAAACTACTGGCCCAAAAGAGATGGTGTGTATGTGAGGGAAGGAACATATATGTGCATGTGTTAGACATAAAAAAAACACTGTCCCCTAGCTAGCCTGCTCTAAAAAAAATTTATCCCTGCCTCCAGCTCTGAGACCTTAAAAGAAAAGGGAAGCCCTCGGCCCTGAAGGAGTTAATACTCTGGCCATTCCTCATATGGCAGCTGGGTTAGTTTGGTCATGCTGGGGTGAGTGTGTGTGTTCAGAGGGGAGGGGCGGGGGTGGGGGGGGGGGGGAAGAAGGGGTAGAGAGAAACAGGTCACTGATGTTATTTGACCCCCTTCTTCCCTCCCAACGGTGCTGAGAAGACTCTCTTGGGTTTTCACAGCTGCCCCAACACCTTTCCATTCCTTAATACCTCTCATACACATGTACTCAGGGCCCCAAGTCTCGCCCCAGCACAGGAAGGAGGCACCCCACTACCATTCCTCACTGCTCCAATGATCAGAAAAAGCCATCCTCCAACCAGCACCCTGAGCTTACCTACCATCTCTACAAACCTTGCCTCCCAACAGCGGTTGGGGAAGATTCCTGTACCCCAGCACTGATCCCGGAGAACCTCCACTCCCCAATATACCAAGTCAGAGAAACACACTAACCCTATCAGTGACCAGCAAGTCTTCCCTTCCCCTACTCCCTCCCTTCCCCCATTATCCCTGCTAGGGAAGGTACTCTGGGGACTGTGGCTGCCTCTGCGGCCCAAACTCCAAGGAGAGTAAAAACTAGGCAGATGAGCTATTCTATGAAGGTGCCCAGAAGGGTGGCCCTTTCCACATGGGAAAGCCCTGACTCTCTTCTACACAAACACACAACCTCAGGAGGGAGGGAAAAAGGGAGGCTGTGGTACTCTGAGGAGCCCCCCTGAGTCAGTTCCAGGCAGTGGGAGGGAGCTGTGTGTGCTGTGGGGGAGGGGCTAGGCTGACCGCCCTGTGCTGAGCTGCTGGCGGATGCCGAGGCTATAAAGCTGCTGGCTCCTGCCACGCTCAGTCTTAAGATGCACATGTGTGCTGAGGAGACAGCACTAACAGCAGCAGCAGCAGCAGCAACTCAGGGCTGCCATAGAAGCCTCTACCTCAGACCCTGAGAAAACTAGGACTTAACTCCTCCTTTGGAGACCTGAAGGCACCCCTGCCCACAGAAGATATCACTGAACAGAAGAAAACACTTCCATCCCCTAAAGACCAAAAGGAGAGAGGCAGGAGGCATGAGCTGTGGCCAGAGTTGAGGGCCTGTGGCCAATCCTCAAGCCCTTTAACCTCAATCTCACTTGGCCCTTGTGCCCCCACCCCCCAGCCTTCACCATGTCCTTTGCCATGCTGCGCTCAGCACCCCCCAGCCGGTATCTATATCCTGAGATCAGCATGCTGTCAGAGGATGATGAGAATGGGAGTGAGAGTTCAGGCTCGGATGAGAAGCCCTACCACCTTGACACTGATGGCTTTGGCCTTAAGGGCTCTAAGCGGCGTGCAGGAGGCAAGAAGGGGAGTAGTAGTGGGGGGCGTCTGAGCCGCGAGCCCCGGCAGAGGCACACAGCCAATGCCCGAGAGCGGGACCGCACCAACAGTGTCAACACTGCCTTCACTGCCTTGCGCACCCTCATACCCACAGAGCCTGCAGACCGCAAACTGTCCAAGATTGAGACGCTGAGGCTGGCATCCAGCTACATCTCCCACCTGGGCAACGTGCTGCTGGTGGGTGAGGCCTGTGGAGATGGGCAGCCCTGCCATTCCACACCAGCCTTCTATCACCATGCTGGGGGAGCGAGTCCACCGCCACCTCCACCACCTCGGGACAGCGAGAACTCCCAGCCCAAACAGATCTGCACCTTCTGCCTCAGCAACCAGAGAAAGTTGGTGAGTGGCAAATTTGCTTTGGAATTATATGCACATGTTTGTTTATTAGGGGTGGCGTGCTCAAAGTCAAGAGAAGAAAACCATGGTTCCCAGCTTTTTCCTGGAGCTAGGCTGAGGACCACAAGAATTTTTAGTTGGAGGAGGCTAGAGAAAGTAGTCTCATGCTCAGAAGGTGCCCACCACGGCTAGGCTGGGAAGTGGCTAAGCAGGGTGGTTCCTAAAGACCCCTCAAGGCAGGTATTGATCTTGATTTCTTATGTCCTTATTATATTGTCCTTAACTAGTCAGATACTGAAGGGATAAAGTGAGAACTCTGCTTGGCTCTAGCAAACTCAACTGTGACCTCTCCGGAGGGCTTCCAGGGGAAGCCCTGCCCAAGTCAGTTCCACAGAGATGGACAAGAACAGATCATTGACAGTCTCTCCCCTGCCTCAGCCCCTGTTGCTGAGGGAGACAAATGAACAAGAGTATGACCGTCATACACCAACATCCCTTAGGCTAGGATGATCAGCTATTGGGCTTGGAGAGGGTGGGGGGGGGCAGTAATTCATCTCATTAATGCGACCCAGTTTCCTCGGAAGCTAAGGCCTGGGGGAGCCCATTAAATCCAAGCCAGCTGTGGCCACTCCAGAGTTATCTGAAACTCATCCTCCAGCAGGACCTGGACTAAGGTGCTTCTACCTAGAGGCCTTCTGAGCCAACCACATTTACCTCCAACCCTAACCCACTACCTCGGACCAACCTTACAAAGGGTGCTGTGCTTTTGTATCCCTTCTTCAGGGGACCCCACAAAGCCAACTCTAGTCTCTCAGTCACTCCACCCAGCTCCTTCTACTTCCCTGTCTCTGTTAATATACAGCGTGCATTATTATTGGAAAGGCCCCCTCTCCTATGCCTCCATCCCTGATACACCATAACCATAGGACAGATAAATCCCCATCCAGGTGAGGACCCTATATCTTCCCTTCTTGCTAACCAAAACTATGAGACTTGTGGGACAAGTTTATGGGAACCTACAATCCCCCAGAGTAGGTGCAGATGGTGGTGTACACTCCCTAAATCCAGATTTCTCAGTCTTGTGGGAGGGAGGGAAGGAGGAAGGAGGAGAGAAAGGGAAAGATGGGGGAGAGAAAACAGAGAGATAGAGATAGTGAGACAGAGAGAATGCACATGAATGAGACCAGAGCTAAAAAGTGGGAAGTCACACCAAATACCTACCAAGTCCAGCAGATAAAAAGGAGGAGTCTGGAGAGAACAGGTCTCAGCATCAAAGCTGTTCTTCTCCTCTCCTCCCAAGTCTGCTCCAACTGGAAATATGAAAGGGTCTGGGGGCAGCCAGAGCCTCTCTCTAAAACTAGCTCCTCTCACATTTCTTAGATGTGAAGGTTCTTAACAGGAGACTCCAGGAGCATGCCCTTTATTCCCCAAACCACCTGTAATCCTACCCCTACACCTTTTACTTTAAAAGCCCTATCCCCAGAAAGAATGGGAGAGCACAGCAAATGAGACTCCAAAAGATGGCAAAGGAAGAGAAGAGAGCCAAGCCTCTGACTGAAATAAAACATGTTGGGAAGGAAAAGGCAGATTTGGAAGATTTTAAGAAAGACTGACACAGCTGCTGAGATCCACTAACCCAAATAAATTTAGGGGAAGTTCCTGGGTTCTTTCCCCTACACCTTTCCCAACAAGGTAAACAGAACCAGGTGGTCTAATCTGCTACAGGACTCAGGAATTATGGGAGTCCGTAGGAGGGGCCTATCAATATATTTAACTCTCTGGAGCAAAGTAGAGCTGTGTACTGCAATGCTACTCCACCAAAGACAAAAAGTCCAGGGATTATCACAGAGTACGTAGGAAGGTGGGAGATAGCATAAATCTTTGAGGGAGATGAGAATTGAGGTTGAATACAGCTTGAGAGGGAGACATCTTCTAGGAAGGAGAGAAGTTGCTAGAAGTGAGGAGAAGATCTGTGGCTCAAGAGATTTAGATTCAGGTCTGACCAACGGTACTTACCTGGAGACCGACCAGATGGCACAGGAAGACATTAGGACAAGAGCTTAGATAGATCAAGAGATAGCTGCAGAGTACTGCTGGGGATATGTGGAAAGGCGACAAGAGAATGTTAGGAATAAGGATACAACATAGGATTGCAATGGTATTGGAACTCCCAGGCAAGGAAACTTCCTCTACCAATTTAAATGGCAACTAATGATTCTAGAGGGTTGCCCAGAGCACTGAGAAGCTAAGTGACTTGCCTCTCAGAAAAAGGTGGCTGACTTCACACCAGGTAAGAATAAGGAGGGAGGAATGGGGAGAAATCATAACAGCAGAACCAGGGATAAAGAAAAGAGAGTTGGGATCAGAATGGCCTAAGGAACAAGTGAAGGCCTCTTGCTCACACTGGGTCACTTTTCAGTAAATGACTGACTGACCAGCAAGTTCAGATAAACCCTCCCTCCGTTGCTTAGGAAAGGAACAAGGCCAGAACCCATTCCACAAAGCAACAAACAGGCTGTGGAAACTATCAACATCACTGACACACAGACCAGACAGAGGGAGGCAGGAAAATGAGAAAGAGTAGGGACTACTCAAGGAAAAGGCAGCGTCACTCAGTGACAGCCCAGAGGCAAGGGGATCCCAAGCAGTGCTACCAAAGAGGCTTCTTTTTCACCTTCGGATAATTGTTTTTAGTGCCCCACCAGCTCCCCACACCTCACCCCCCAGCAGTAAAATCCCTTTGGACAGCTCCTGTTTAGTTGCTTACTTTACTTAGGAAAAGGTTCCCACTCCTTCCCCTACAACCAGAAGAGACCTTGCATTTTTTCCCTATCCTGGAGAGACAAAACTGCCCCCACAATCCTACCTCAGGTACCACTGGCCAGGTCTACATAAGGGGAAAGAACCCATGACCCAGGGAAGTGAATTCTGGCCTGAAGGTGTGGGGCTGTTGACCCCATCTGAGAAGTGCCCAGCTATTTCCCTTTCTTGCTAATGACAAATAAATTTGAGGCTGTGTGAACAAATAGGCCAAAGTGAAGAACTTCAGGGACCCAAAAGTAAATTACTACCAAACTGTTATAGACTCGGGTCATGGAACCAAGAGTAGGGGAGGGGGCAGAGAGAAGAGAAGAAAAGAGGAGAGGAAGGGAGAGCCATGGGACAAAGGGCTGAGGAAGCAGTCTGGGGGCTGAAAGAACAGCCTCCAGGGTCCTCACCTCACCCCCTTGCACTATCAGGGAGATGGGCCAGCCCCAGAGTCTAGTAATTTATGGTCCTTCCTGCACTTGGTGGTACCGGAAAGGCAAGGTGAGAGGGGAAAAAATACGAGGCGGGCTTTTCCCAATCCCCATTTCCTCTCCAGACAGCACGAGAGCGAGCTCCTGGGGCCTGAACATCTGGGAAATTTAATTTTACAATTTCTGTTCTGCAGCCCCCCCTCCCACTACAGTCTCCCCCTCCCCAAACTGTGGTAACGAGAGACGAGACGAGGCGGTCTGCATGGAAGGAGGCAGGGGGACTTAGGAAAAGTTTCCCCTTTACACCCCCCAAAGCAGACAGACCCAGCTAGGTAGGGGGAGGGGACCAGGACCTGGCTTTCAAAAGGAAGGAGAAACGACTAGGCCTTTAGGGCAACCCCTCTCATCATGACCTGCCAACCCCATGGTGAGGCCAGTCCAAGGGGAGGGCATTCCATCCGTCTGACCTAAGAACCATGGTCGATGTACATATGGGGGTGAAATAGCTCCCTTGGGGCCTCCAAATCCCACCCATTCTTCACAACATGTCTTCCTTTTATTCCCTTACCCCCAATTTCCTAACTGTACTTTCACTCTCCTTTCTAGAGTAAAGACCGGGACAGGAAGACTGCGATCCGGAGTTAGGAGACAAAGGTCAACTCTGGGAAGGGGGTGGGAAAGCAGAAGAAGGGGAGATGACAGCAAATGGAGACAAAGGAAAGAAGAAAAAAAAGTCACACACGTTATACATCTGCCCCCTTGATCTCTGGACCCTCTGAGGATACAGGTCTCAGTCCTCTGAACTATACTTAGCTGTTTGGATGAACCTCCCTCCTATCATGAAACAGACTGTGAGTTCTTGACACACTAAGAGCACTGTACAGAAAGGAAAAGAACCCTGTATGGTGGACACTCATTGACTGACTAAGGAAGACTGTGCCCTCTACCTCAGAACGAGGCCATCAGCCAAATCAGCTGTGCCTGGGAGAGGAAAAAGGAAAAGAAAGTGGGGTGAGGAGGAGAGGATTGTTTGCATACACTCTCCCCACCCACTACCTTAACCAAGAGTTAAGCATTCTCTCCCTAAAGACCCCAGCCCTCATGGCTTTCTGGTCACTGAAGAACTTTAAACTATTCTGAATTCTGACTTCCTGACCTGATTTTTCTTTCTGAATCAATACATGCTGGTGTTTCATGTCATTGATACAATAATATAAAGTCCAAGTCATTTGTATAATTAAAAATTAAAATAGTGGGGCCCAAGCATGGAGGTTAAACAACTACCTCCATTCCAAGTCCCTCTTTACCCTTGTTCCTAACACACCTTCACAACCAATGGCCTTGGAAGTTTTCTAGTCAGAATTCTGCCCTAAAGGGAAATTCTAACATAGGGATCTCTTTCCCAAACCTGTCATCCCTCAGTCACCAGTCAGGAAAGATCCACTAAGGCTAAAGGGCTCACCCCTAAGGACAACTGGAAGCCTCTATTTAGATCAGGGGTGGGGAACCTGCAGCCTCAAGGCCACATCTGGTCCTCTAGGTCCTTGGGTGTGACATTTTGACTGAGTCCAAGTTTTACAGAACAAATTCTTTCATTAAGGGCATTTGTTCTGTAAAGTGTGAATTCAATCAATGGGCTGCCCTTGAGGACTTAGAGGGCTACATGTAGCCTTGAGATTGCAGGTTCCCCACCTCTGCTTCTAGACCCACTGCTGGTGGGGGTGTAGTATAAATTGAGATATAGAGGCAGGGCCTTCCCAAAGGGACAGATTACTAATTCTCAGGGTTCTGTTTATACTAATAGTTCCTGTGCCCCAGGCCAGCTACCTGCACCAACAACTTCCAGGGAAGGTTTTGCCCTGCTCAGGTAACAGACGGCATCCTACTGAAAGAAAGGGAACTTGAAGAAAACAGACCAGGGACACATGCAGGTAAGGGGAATGGAAAGCAGGGTTAGGAAGGAGGTTGCTGCAGGGAGGGACAGAAAGAGGAGGAGACACAGAAAGGAGTGACAAAGATGGTAAAAAAAAAAAAAAAAAGATGTAGAGACAGAATAAGACCAAGAAAGGAGGGATATCACACTAAGGGATGGAGAAAATGATAGAAACAGAGAACACATCCAGGTTGGGTGGCAGAGTCGTAGGGGCATGCCAGGGAGTCTGATAAAGCTCAAAACTCTGGACTACCTCCCAAAGGAAAACAAACCCTGGTAAGGGTGAAGTGGTGGCTAGTTTTGAGGAAATTCCCTTGATGAGGCTGGCCTGGTAAGCTTTTGTTCTGCCCTACTCCAACCCCTGAAGAAGCACCAGGAAGCATCCTTGCACCTACAAATATTCTTTTCCCACAGAGTTGGTTCTGCAAGGGATGTGTAAGGTAAGATCAAAACGTAGAAAAGTAATACCATTTATTCCCCCTTCTTCTGCCCACACCCAGAGGGGTAAAGAAGCTAACACTTCATCCAGACCTCCCAGTGGAGGTCTTTCCACAGTCCTAGCCCTGGTGACCCATTTGTAGAATAAGCATAAGAAGAGGTTTTCCTGTTGGGCGATGAACGCACAAGGCCCCAAGTTCTGAAGAGGGGAGGGGGGGGTGTGTGTGTGTGTGTGTGTGTGTGTGTGTGTGCGTGCACGAGCATGTGTGGAGCAGGGTTTCCATTCAGAACCCTGAAATGGCAAGCCTTCCTCCTCTCTTCTGCAGCAGCAGTCTGCCCTAATGTGGAGTTGGTTTTCAGACTTTTAAAAACTGGAGAAATGAGAGTTTGAAAAGGTTCCTACCTGCAGCTCAACCTTTTAGGCCCAGAAACAGAGAGGCTTCATACCTTGTCAGGGAAAGAATAGGAGATTACACAGATCAAGTCTGCAGTATGATCAGGACAAGTGAGCCCTAAGAGAGGGACATAGGAGCTAGGTACATACAGTCAGGTGGGAACTCTAATAATAACAACATCTGGTACTTTAAGATTTGAAAAGTGCTTAATCTCATAAGAACCCTGTGAAGTATATGCTAAAGTTGTTATCCCCACTTTATAGATGAGGAAACCGAGGTTTTGAGAAGTTAAGTCCCTTGACCATGATCACAAGGCTAAGAAGTACCTGAAAGCAGATTCAAACCCAGTCCCTCAACTAAACACACCCCCCAGATATGTTTTCACAGAGAGAAGCACAGTGGGAAAGGGGCCCAAGCCCACAGAGGGCTTCTCTAAACCCACACTCCAAATACAGCCTTCACAAAGATGGAAGGGTCCTGAGTGGATCTAGCCCTAGTATTTCCAGTCACTTGGTCTCAGCAGGCAGTGGCCCAGGGTGGGGTCCAGCCCTGTCACGGATCTGATCTACATTAGCAGGGTATAGCTCTGCAGCAATTTGAGATGGTGCCTAAGTGGTGCTCGATTCATCACCGCCCCCACCCCCTTTTTCTCTGAATACCCATTCCTCACAGCCATGAGGTTACTGCTGGAAGCCAAAGCCACAAGAGGCAATCCTGAAGAGGTGGAAGGGACCCTAGTCACTTATTCTAGCCATACCCAATCAGGAAACCCTTCTCTGATGTCTTGGACAAGTGGTCATCGACTTGAATAAGCACAGAATATCAGGGCTAGAAAGCCCTTAGCCACATCAGGCATCTTTTAACCCAGAAGTAAAATGACTTGGGCAAGATCCCACAGTGAATAAAGAGCAGTGAAGTGCTGAGCCCACATCAGTAGGGTAGTGGGAAGCAGCCTTTCTACCAAACCATCTTGGAGGAACTCCCTGCCTTCTGAGACTGCTCATTCTACTTTAGCACTAGACAGCCCTAATTGTTAGGAAGTTTGTACTTATATGAAGCTGTAATTGGTCTCCCTACAATTTCCACCCATTTTTCCTAGTCCTGCCCTTTGGGGCCAAGCAGAGTAAGTTTAATCCATCCTCCACAATAATTGTCATGCCCCTAAGTATTCTCTTCTCCAAACTAAATACCCCAAGTTTCCTCTTACCATTCTGATGACCTTCCTTCCGAGGGATACGTCAATACCATTTCCAAATGTGGAAAGTGAACTCAGAACTGAACCAAATGAATCAATATTCCAGTTGTGATTGACCCAAGGCTGAGGACAGAGGAACTGCTGTCTCCGTAAATGGGCACTGTGTCACAACTGATGGCATACTGGGACTAAAAGTCAGGAAACTCAGAATCATAAAAAGAAATGGAAAGGATTGTAGAGGTCATCTAGTCCAACACCCTCATGATACAAGTGAGGAAACTGAGGGCCAGACTAAAGGACTTTGTCAAACTAACACGCAGTGAGAACTGGCATCTGAACCCAGTTTCACTGACTCCAAATTTGGTGCCCTTTTACACTGAACTATGCAGGTTCAAATTCAACCTTCAACATCTAAAAACTGGGTGACCTGGACAAATCACTTAGGTCACCTCTCTCAACTTTGGTTTCCTAATCTTCAAAATGAATACAACAACCATACTATCCACCTCAAAGAGTTATTGTAAGTCTCAAATGAGATCATGTATTTAGAGCATTTTGCAAACTTTAATGTACTCTCAGCACAGTGATTGCACCTGTGATTTCACTGCCATGGGGAACTCTCAGTTGACAAAACTCCCTCTTCCAAAGCAGGCAGGCAACCTCTCTGCAACTCCAAATCTTAGAGGGCTGCCTACATTCCTGAGAGGTAAGTAACCTGCCCAGGAAAGTCATACAATATCAGAGGCAGTACCTGAACCCATGTCTTCCTTGTCTCAGGTCAGCTCTTTACCCATTATACCACACCACCTCTAACAACATACTATGTCAATACCAATTTCAAATGATTACTTTTCTATTAATGCAACCTAAGATTGCATTAGCTTTTTTGGCTGCCAAGTTACTTATGAGGAGGCACAGTAGTACAGTATCAGCCCCCTGAGCCTCAGTTTCCTCAATGGCAAAATGAGGAATCTGGATGGCCTCTATGGTCCCTTTCAACTTTAGATTCACAATCCTATTTCTTCCACTCAGTCAATTCAATGCAATAAGTATTTATTAAGCCCTACTATGTGCCAGCCACTGGGTGCACAAAGTCAAAAATGAGAGTTTCTCCATAGAAGAACACAAAATTCAAAGTTTTTCCACACGAACCACTGTCTAACCCTATCTCTCCTAGTCAATGGTCAGTAAGCACTTATTAAAATCCACTATGTACCAGGCAGTGTGCTAAGCACTGGGGATTCAAAAAAGGCAAAAGACAGTCCTTCAACATCTAAAAACCTCAAGGAGCTCACAAGTTGATGAGGGAGACAACAAGCAAACATACACACAAACAAGCTCCATGTGAGATAGAATGGGAAATCATTAGCAGAGAAAAGGCACTAGAACTAAGAGGAGTTGGGAAAGGCTTCCTGGAGAAGGTGGGACAGTAGCTGAGACCTGAGGAGGGAAAGCACTCCAGGCGAGGGGGATTTCCAGCCAGAAAGAATGCCCCAAGATGAGGGTTGGAGCATCTTGTTTGTGGAACAACCAGGAGGTCAGGGTCACTGGGAAGAAGAAAATATGTCAGGGAGAAAGGGGTAAGAAGACTGCAAAGGCAGAGAGGGACTAAGTTATGGAGAGCTTTTAATACCAAACAAAGGAACCTGTACACTTGATGTTTTTTAACCCAGGCCTTTTGCTTTTGATTATGTTCACTATCATTCCCCAAGAAGTAAACTATATGTCTATATGGCCTAATGGAAAGAGAGCTGGGCTCAGAGCAAGAAGCCTTAGGATTGAATCCTCCTTCTATCACTTATTACCTTTTTGAGCTTTAGAAAGCCCCTTAATCTCCATGAGGCTCAGTTTCCTCATCTGTAAAATGAGAGTTAGCCTATAAGGTCCCTTCCAGTTTCACAGTTATGATCTCAGGATCTTCTGACCCTCCTTACTGCCAACCTCCCAGGCTCTGAACACAGATCTAGCTGACTTCAAGGATGGGCAATATTCCTTTCAGAACTGGAGGAGACCAGAGAGGCCACAGAGTACAACCCATACCTAAATAAAAATCCCTTTGTAAAACATCCCCTGGGAAATTTTTCAAAGACTGGACAATACCGATCTACTTTGCAGATACAAGGGTGAGTTCTAAAATAGCTATGACCTATTATTCATCACCCACCCCAACTCTGGGCCCCCATGGCATGGCTACAGCCTAGTTTTAGAATGGAAGTCAATGTTGGCTATGGGAGTCAGATAATTCTTTTAACTCCTATAAAGGACAGTAAAGACCACAGAACAACAATTTGCTTTCAAGAAGCCACTGGCCACACTGACTGGGTGTCACATATGACATGTCTCCTAAAGAGAAATCCTATTTTCCTGACTCAGTCCCATTGCAAAAATGCACCAGTACAGTGGTGATTTAGAGCTGACTTCCCTTCCCCTCCCTCCCCTCAACTCTGCACAGCTGGCCAGCCATTAAAATCCTGCAGGTGACAATTATAGTTTAGTAGTAAGTTGCACTAGGCACTTGCAAGAAGAAAGGCTGAGCTGGTGGGGGAGGGGAAGGTACCTGGTAAAAATGGGGAAGGTAAAGAGATCTTACACTACCATGCCTCCTATCTTAGCTAGTACCCACAAGATCTGACTTCTGAACTGAGAATGAGAGCCTAGTAACACTGAGGGGGACAGATGATCCTTTACCTATAGAGATTGTGAGTAGGCCTAGGGGTTTCCAGATCCCCCTGAGGCAAGAACTACAATTCCACACCCCCCCCCCCATGTCTTTACTCCTTGGATCCAACTTCTAAGACACACCCAAGTTCATTCCTCAAGGAGTTGAGGGGGTTGGGGGGGGGGGGGTGTGGATCAAGACTGTCCAGACACCTCACCCCCTGGACCAGTCGCAAAGGCTGAGTCATTGACGGGAAGGCCTAACCTCAGAGGGCCTAACCACAGGAGTGCGAGAGCACCCTTTGTAACCTCGTCACTACTGACCTCACTCTTCTCTTAAGCTGGCAAAAAAAGGACCTTTGGAAGCCTGGACAGAAGATAGATCAGAAGTCAAATCAGGAGTGGAAAAAAGTTCTTAGGCTTAGTGCTGATTGGTCCCTTAAGGACAGTATCTGGATGGCTGTGTCTCAGCCCAAGGCTGAGATGAGCAGAATGTCTTAAGGGATGGAAAAATTGGCAGTCACAAGGAATCTGAAAATTAGGCCCTCAACTCCCATTATCAGGATTTCAATGAATAAATATATCTATCAGCTCCAGGTTCATAAAATAAGCCCTCATTGTAACTCACACTTGAAAGTCTGCAGTGCTTCCCACACATTATTTCACTGAACCTAACAACCTTGTGAGGTAGGTAGATACCACAGATATTATTATCATTTCAATTTTGATGAAAACACTGAGGTGAGTGACTTGCCAAGATCCATAGCTAGGTCAGTGACAAAGGCAAAATCTGAACACAGGGCTTCCTAACCCCAAGACTAGCCTCTGGTCACTGTATCAAAGAAACCCAACACGGAGACAGTTTTATTTTTTTATAATCTTTTTTTTTTTTTGAGGGGGAAGGTAAGGCAATTGCGGTTAAGTGACTTGCCCAAGGTCAAACAGCTAGTAAGTGTGTCAAGTGTCTGAGGCCAAATTTGAACTCAGGTCCTCCTGACTCCGGGACTGGTGCTGTATTCACTGAGCCACCTAGCCGCCCCTGAGACTGTTTTATTTTACATGCAAGGAAAATAAAGACAAGTGAAGGGACTTGCCTAAAATGTGCAGGCACAGAGTAAGTAACAGTTAATCAGGTAACCTGGCTCCAAATTCTGTGTTTTTTCTTTTTCTTTTTTTTGTGCTTTTTCTACTAACTAACCTGGTCCTCAAATATACACATGTAAGAATGCACAGTGACATTAGACACACCCACCCCAGGTACACACATAGAAACGCACTTGTGCACATATACATACACACACATATATCCACTCTCTCACCCCAGACAAATAAAGAGATAAACACACACACACACACACACACACACACACACACACACATCTACCCACTCCAGATACAGAGATGCAGGCATGCACAAGCTCTCACTCTCTCTCCCCCTCCTACCCCCCCAGATGGGAGCAATGTCTGTCCTAACGAGGTCTCTCTGCCCTGGCTTCTCTGCACAGCAGCAGGCTCCAGAGACCTGTGGAAGCAGGAAGCCATGAGTGTAATTTTGGAGGAAATTCTCAAAGCCAAAGCCATTAAGGGCTAGAAAAAGGGCTGTGTCCAATTGATAGAAATATAACAGGATAAAAAAAATCATAATGGCAGGTTCAATTCGGAGAGAAACCCACCTCCAGATTTCCTCTCCTTAATCCTGAATAAGTCCCCAGCTGGCTGAGGGGGGAGGGGGAACAGAGAAGGGTGGGCACAGCCAACGGGACTAATATCTCCCCAACTTCAGTTCTCCAAAGACATGCCCAGGAATGATGGCCAAGCAAGCTCAGAGTCAGTGGCTGTCATTTGCCTCAGCTAGGAGAGGGAACCCCTATATATAAAGGGTTCTCAGACCCTGGATGAACCTGCCAGGCCGGCAGCCTCTTTAGACCAACATTCTCCAAAAGTGGGTACTGGCTCTGGTGGCATTTCTCCTTTCCTGAGGGTTTCTACTGTGTGTTATGAGCAACTGAAAAGTGAAAGACCAAGAAGGAAACTAATGAGTGGAGCAGCAAAGATGGAGACCAGAAGAAGATTTTAACTTGAAAACTGTCCTGAGAGTGGATCTGTACCAACTGTTTGCAAATACAATTTATTCCTATGCCACAAACCTGTCTATTTTGGAGAAACCAAGAACCCCAAATGGTTCAGTATCCCTGAATGACAGAGCTTAGGGATCAGTGTCAAAATTTTTCTTAGGGTCCTTTATCTTGGATATGCCCTGTGCCCTTCCCACATTCCATTTCTGATCACAGCTCTCGAGGCTAAAAAGGACCTCATAGCAGCTTCCAACCCCTCCTTTTTACAGATGAGAAAACTAAGGCTTAGGGAGAGTAAGAGACTTGCTAAGGTTACACAGGTGGCAATCAATCTTCATCTGTGCACACTTTTAACCATCTCTCTTAGATGCTTAGAGCCCAACTCTTCTTAGCCTGTACACAGGTAAGGCATCTCTGACACACTGGAGGAATGGAAGCTACCATTTCCTGTCATTTTCCAATTTTCCCATCATTTTCCTGCTTCATAATAAGAGAAATGGCAAGGAAATGTCTTGCCTAGTGACACAGCAGCTCACTTCTTCCCAGGGCTGGCACTTTTCCTAGGGTCCCTCTTCGTCCTTGGACCTGTTCCTCTGAGCTGGTACAGACTAGGGCAAGAAGCCTAGGATTCTGGCATCAGGAGTCATGCTAGATACATAGAGCACTAGACTTGGGATCTAGGGGACCTGAGTTCAAACCCATCTTCAGACACTCCCTAACTGTATGACCATGGACAGATGCTGGGCAATTTCCTCATTTATATGAGGTTATTGATAGCACCTACTTCCTGGGGCTGCTGTGATGATTATGTAAGGTACTAGATGATATGTGCTTTGCAAACCTTAAAGTCCTATGTGAATGAGCTTTTGAATTAATTGAGATTTTTAAACAATCAGCTTTGCCACTGTTCCTGGATGGGTTGTATTACTCTACTCCTTATGACCTCAGCTTACCATCCCCCCAGTAATTTTCCAGAACCTGCTGCAGGCCATCACTCCCCAATAAAAATGGTTTCCCTCATTAGAAATGCAAGCTCTTCCAGTTCTGGATGACCTAGGGATCAAATCCGGGCTCAGATACTTAGCACCACACCCAGAAATAACTGGCCATGTAACCTTGAGCAAGTTACTTAACCCCGATTGCTTAAAAAAAAAATAGTGATAAAATGGGCGGCTAGGTGACACAGTGAGTAAAGCGTCGGCCCCGGAGTCAGGAGGACCTGAGTTTGGTTCTGGCCTCAGACACTTAACACCCACACAAAAAAAACTAGCCGTGTAACCTTGGGCAAGTTACTTAACCCCAACTGCCCTCAAAAAAAAAGGGCAAAAAAAAAAAAAAAAGAAATGCAAGCTCCTTGAGGGTAGAAACCATCTCTGTATTTGTATTCATATTCCTAACATTAATTGGTATAATCCTTGGCAAATAGTAAGAATTTAATAAATACTTTTTTCCATTATAGTCATTTTCAATTATTTGGATCAGGGGGTTCAATTCTAATATGGGCCAGTTAGTTGGCCAAAGGAAAAGCTCAGCCTCATATTCACAGCCTGTATTTGTAGGCCTACCTTAAAAAAATCTTACAAATTAGAGGAAAAGTAGAAAAACCAGGAAACAGGGACAAGAGCTTCCTTAATGAAACCCACGCACATTAGTCCAACAAGCCCCAAGGTCTTTGTAAAGCCAAACTGCTGCCTGCTCCTCTCAGTTCTACTTGTGTCAGGGACAGGTTAAAAGGGGAGAAGATGAGTACATGCTCAACCTCTCCTACTACACTGAAGGGGGAGGATCTGATGTTCTGGGGACTATGGAGGGAGACTCTGGAAGCAAAAAGAGCACTGGATGGAGCATCGAAGGCCCTGGCTCTGAATTCCAACTGTGCTACTTATCAGTCATTTGACCTTGGGCAAGTCACTCCTACTCTCTGGTCCTCAGTGACCTCATCTAGAAAACAAGGGGTTGGAGATGACCTCTCAGCATTAGAGCTAAGACAAGGAGAAAGCATCACTTCAGGGCTGGTCAAACCCTGCCCCCGTGGATATGCCCATGGATGTGCCCCTCTCACCTATGCAGAGTCAGTCCTCTCCTCTAAAATTCCAAAGGATGGGGGGGGGGCTCTTTCTCACTTGGCCCAAGAAGAGCAGAGGGGAAACTGCCATGAAAATGGTACCCCTCAGATCTAAATATCATCATCCCCAGCAAGCCCATCCAAGCAAAAGGCCCCCTGAGGTGGGGGAGGGTTGATAATGGTTGGTGGGAGAAAAACAGTCTCTCCCAACCCCCCCATCATGGCTCCTCAGGGCATGGCAGCCCAGCCAAAGAACTCAGCAGCTATGAGCCTGTTATTCCTTCCATAGTTTGGCAGGGCTTCGAGCCCGGGCAAGGTTCCCAGCTGCTCCCAGAGAGCGCCATCAGTAGCAGCCGGGATCCTGGCCCGCCAGCCAGCAGGAGGGAAAGGGGGGAGGTAAGCAGAGAGGGAAGGAGAAGAACTCCGTCACCCTCCACTGCTTCGAGAACACAAACCAGACCCTTCAAAAGAAAGGAGGGAAAAAGGTAGGGAGAGAGGGGGTCACAGAGAAGGGAGGCTAAAGATGAACATTCCTTGATTCTCGGCTCCTCTACACCCAATCAGTTCTCAAAGAATGCTCACAAGGTGATTGTGGCCACCCAATGGTCAGTGAAAGGAAGAATGAGCTGGGGACTTGGTGACAGGTGACACCAGTCTTCTGTCCCTCGAACATACAAGAAACCCTCTGTGGCCTCCCTGTAGTCTGACTCTGCTGAGAGTGAAGACATCCTTCCCCACCTTCTGGAGATTGATCCTCAGATGGCAAGAATCCTCTGTTAATGCTAGTTCCCTCCAGACTGAGGGTTACAAATGAGAATACAGACAGGGAAGATGGGGCTCAGGTAAGACAGTCGCCACTGTACAACAACTCAGAATATACTGAGAAAGGCAGAGACCCTGATATGGGGGCTAGTGATTGGCCTAACTCCCCACTCCATTCCTATCTCACCAGTCCTTTTTGAGAGCCCAGACTGGACTGGAAACACTCCACTTGGGGCCCTCAGCTATCAACTCCCTGTCCCCAGGCCTAGGGAATGAGCTGCTGCCTGCGCCACATGATTCATCACAAGGTCCTTGCTCCCTCCCTCCCTCTGCTGCTGCTCAGCACCTGCAATGCTGCCAGGAAACACATGTGACCCTGATCGGGCAGGAGCTAGAGGGCCGCTGCTCCCTCTGATTTAGCTGCTGTAAGCCCACTCCCTCACTCCTAACCTCAACCCCCACTGCTCCTCTCCAGGGACCAACTCTTCCCTCCCCCTCCCCTTGCCCCTCAGCCTTCCCTCCTAGTCAAGATGTCTGACAGCTGGGGCACTGACTCTTCTTGACCTTGGCCAGAAGAATAAACAATGCAAAGGGCAGGTTTCACCTCAGGAACAAGAGAAGGTAGGACTCTAAAGGAATTGTGTCAACTTCCATGAAGAAGAGCCTGGAGGACCAGGCCTATCACTCCTCTGGAAGATGAGGGCAGGCCAGAGGTCCTGCCAAAACGGTCAAGGGAGCCCACAACTCTCCTTTGTTTTCTGAACCCATTCCTCTATGCAGGGCTGAGTAAGGGCTAGTTATGGTTGATATGTCGGCTATGATTTTTCCAATCTCTCCTGAAGCATCTCCCCCCCCCCCCGCCCCCCCTATTCCCCCCTTTCCTCTTTCCCTCCCACCCCCTCCCCTCCCCAAAGTGGCTGCAGCTGTCAGGGCTACAGATTGGAAGTGCAGGTACAGAGCTGGCCCACTGCCCGCCTCCCTGTGTCTGTCTGCCCAAAGAGGAAGCCAGTCCACCTCTGGAATCCTTCACTCTCTCCTCGTTCCGCCTCTCCCCACCTGTCCCCTGGGAGCACAGGGTCAGCCGCCCTCTCTCGGTCTCTCTCTTTTCCCTTGCCCCCTCTCCGATTACAATGCCGGCAGTGTTCATTCCCAACTCCCCCACTGCACGTTAATTCTGTGCCTCTGTCTCTAAACGACCAAACTGCCTTCCTGTGCCTCCTGTCTTTCCATTCCTCCTCCTCGATTTTTTATCTCTGACAAACAGCACAAGGCAAGTCGCCCCCTCACCCCCACCCCTGGGGGGGGGGGAAGGGGGGAAAGGGGGGAGGCCAAGGGGAAGAGGACCAGTCATTCACATTGAGCTTGCCTGGCTGGAGGATACGGGTGAGAGACAAGCTCTTCCCACACACTGGCCAGCCAAATCCTGACCCCCTGAACTTCAGACCATTCACCTGTTCCAAATGGCCCCAGGTTTTGAAATAAATGTTTCTTAAAAGGTTAGAAGGTGCTTCTTAAGGAACCTTCTAGTGTGGTCAAAGCATGAGTCTGAGGACTCAAGTCTCCATTATTAGTCAATGTTGAACTACCTATAAATCTTGCCTTTCAAATCAGTACTAACATAATTAGTTAAAATAAAAGAAGTGATAAAGTTCTTAGTCAACAATTCCAAAAACATTTACTTGGAGCCTATTATGCACAACAGCTTGAAGTCAGAAAGAACTTTAAAACTAAGGGTTTTAGATTCAAGAAAAACTAGATTCCACATCTTGCTTCAGATACTTAGCAGAAAGTCACTTAACCTCTCAGGGGCAAAGTTTCCTCACCTGCAAAATGAGAGCACCAGCCTTGACCTCTGAAGTCCCTTCCAACTCTAAATCTACTTTACTATCCTTCCTGACCCCCAAATGAAACAAACCAGGGTGGGAGTGGGGGATGGGGACTCATAGGAGTCTCATAGGAGATCCTACAGGGAGCAGGGGGACAGGATAGGAAAGCTGGAAAACCTCCTACCTCCCCAAGTTAGCTCTTCATAGAACAGTTTCACAATTTGTTCTGAAGTGTTGAGAGTTTCTCAGAACATTAGACACACCCTAATCCAAAGGTAAGTACAAAAACACCTTCCAAAAAAAGAGAAATTATTTCAGGATTATCTATCCTCCATCTGAGGATCTGTTCCCCTCCCCATCCCCCAACGACTAGTTCCAATCATGAAAAAAGCAGGGCAGTTTCTTACCCTTGAGCAAGGGGTTAAACCAAAGGAAAGGAAATGCATAGGGAGAGACTAGAAAGACATCTTCTAAGGGAAGCCCATGAGAAACTAGGAACTTTCCAAAAAGGAGAGATGTCTTTTCCACATCTACATCACCTGCACACCCCCCTACTATCTCACCCTATGCCTCTCTCTCCTTTCAACTGACACAAAAAGTGTCCAATAGAGACTGGAAAAATCATTGCCAACAAACCAACCACAACTGGCCCTTACTCAGCCCTGCACAGAGAAATAGGTTCAGAAAACAAAGGAGAGTTGTGGGCTCCCTTGAACATTTTGGCAGGACCTCTAGCCTGCCCTCATCTTCCAGAGGAGTGACAGGCCTGATGGGCTAGGCTCTTCATCATGGAGGTTGACATGAAATTCCTTTAGATTCCTACCTTCTCTTGTTCCTGAGGTGTTCTGTATTTGGGGTATTCCCACACAGGAACCTTTATCTTTCTTCCAAGTCATGCCTTCTTGAACCCACATAAGAATTGCAACTTTCTCCCTCTGCCCTCTCAACCCTCCCTCAAACACTGATATACCCCTAAGAACTTGGCCTTCAATGAAAAGGTATGACACACAAGCTGATATAGGTGACATTGAGCCAGATGCACAGACCTGTCCTGCAAGATGGCCAGCCCTCACACCCCTATTTTCTCTAAGCCAGCTTCTCCCGGCAAATAAATGATTAATGCAGCACCAACTTGTCCCAACCTAGTTCCTCCCTTCCCCCAACACTGTTCCCCTCCCCCCCTTCTTTCCATATTACTCTGTTGTTCGCAAAGAAACTTTCCCTTTCCCAGATTCAAGATTCCTGACATTTTGGCATCTAGTCCTACCAACTACAAATGCTTTCTGTCCTTCAAAATAGCTCAGCTCCTACAATGACAAAAATCTGACTCTTCTGGCTACCTTGGGCTCTCTCAAAGTATCCCCCATAAACAATGGGTTTCATGAACAACCATTCTACCCTTCCTGAAAACAGAAAGGCTTAATACCCTTCTACTCACTCGATTCTAGATTCCCTGAAAGCTATGGCTGGCAGACAAGTGGGCAGGCAAGCAATAAGGATTTATCAAGTGCTGCCTCAGTGCCTGGGCCTGACGACCGGGAGCAGTACACTGCTCTCTGCTTGTCCCCTGGGGTTGGGAACAAGAGGTTACAAAAGGTACAAAGAGAGTAGAGAGTATGGATGCTCTGTGGTAGAACTGCATTCAGAAAATACTGACCCTTACCCCAACTTCCCAAGTCACATTCCCCAAGCAGCAAACAGGTCAAAATATGCCAACGGGTCAAAGCAAAGATCCTCTGCTGTCCAGAATCCAATCTATGCTATTAGCAACCCATGGTCCAACCTCAGAGGAAAATCCACCACCTTCCTCTGCCTCTCAAATGACTAGGGGTGGGGGAGTGGATGTCTCTTTAATCAACCATTCTGAATTAGAAAATTCCTTGCTTTACCTAAGAACTCCACTATAATGCCCTAATACCCTCCCCACCCCCCAACAAGACACAGTTGGCTTTAATCATATGTCCCATTTTCTCTCCCCTGAGAAACTTCTCTCTCCCTGGCTGGAAGCAAAGGAAGAACCAGATGAAAGGAAACGGCTTTAAAATACAAAGCAACCCTCAACAGCACACAGAATGACAGGTGGCTGGCTGGTCCAACAGACAAGGCAGAGTTGTCCTTCACTGCCACCCCCCCCCCAAAGAAAACATACATATGCACCTGCATCCCGCCCCTCTCCCCAAGAGTCCAGCACAGGAGGACTTGGGCAACTGTGACCATACACGCCCACTCTCTTGATTTATCATTGCTGCCTTCAAGAGAGGCAGAGTTCTTCCATATCAACATGGCTTGGCTGAGTAAAAGACTCATACCATTACCTGCTGGGAGAAACCTTCATCCTCTTTTAGTAGAGATGAGAATAGGAAATACTTGCCAACTTTGATTATTCTAAAGCAATTTAAAATACTCATCACCCTTGGATCCCCACTAATACTCAAGGTTACTGATCCCCATTAACTCTCTGGTTTGAGTCAGTCAGTTAAAAAACATTTATTAAGCTCCTACTACAATCAAGGTCCTGTACTAAGCATTGGAAATATGAAAAGTGGCAAAAGACTCTCACTCTCAAGAAGCTCACAATTTAATGGGGAAGACAACACGAAAACAACTGCGTACAAACAAGGATAAACTGAAATTAATTAAAGGAAGGAAGGCTCTAGGTTTAAGAGCTAGGACAGGGTTCTTATAGCAGTCTTATAGCAGGTGGGATTTTATCTGGAAGTTGAAGTAAAGGAAGCAAGAAGGTACAGATGAGGAGGGAGAGCATTCCAGGTATGGGGGGAGAGCCAGAGAAAATGCCCAGAAGCAAGATGAAGTGTCTCATCTAAGGAATATCAATGACTGGACTGAAGAGGACTAGGGTTCCCTAGTCTATCCACACGTACATTCATTCATGTTCCCAGTCAGTAGGAAAATGCTCCTAGAAGAGCCTAATTCCCATGAGGAGAGGTAAAAGCTGCCAGTTCCCACCAAATCTAGTGCCTTCACAGATCAGATGTCTTCAAAAGCTGTGTGACTTTGCTATTTAGGGGGACAGATTCATTGATTCCAATCACAAATGAGGAGTTTTGCCACATTCAGGCTAATCCTCAGTCAGAGTTCTATGCTACGGCCATACCTGAAGCCTTCCCAGTTAAGCAGGACCTGCCACAACTGGCAGAGAGCCTCCAAGAACCCAGGGTCACCTCTATGATGTAGCATTTGAGAAGAACTTTAGTAATGGTACAATTCAACTAGCCTGGGCCAAAGGAAATCTCAGTTTCCTAATGGAAAGGAAAGAAAAAAAGCTAAAGCAAAGGGGAAGGGGGTTTATCAGGGACTCAGTCTCCTCACTCTAAGTGCTGTCTTAGCCTGTGGGGAAGGGGTCAAATGCAACTAGAAGATCCAAATTCTTTTACCCAGGTGACAAGGTATGAATGTGAAAGGGTTTAGGGATGGGAAGCTGTTATAAAGATAGGATGTGAGTGATTTTCAAGATGCAAACAGGAGTCAGAAGTACTTCAGGGCTGATCACAAACAGAATGGGGAGGGGCCCTGGAACTCAGGAAACCTGAGCGGTGAGAGCTCCCCCTGCCAGAACAGCCGAGCCTATTCTGAGTGCAACTGGGGGCTGGGGGAATGGGGGGGGGGGTGTTCCAAGAGCAGGGGGAGGCCGCCAACACTGTAGGCAGCTGCTGGTTCGGTAGCCGGGAGAAGCCATTAACGGTGTTTGGCTAGAGAGCAGAGGGATCGTAGTTCCTGGACACACATATAGGCCTGGGTTTCATCCCTATGGGATCTCGAGTTACAATGGAGTTTTGGGGGTGGGGGGAATTGGGGAGCATGTCCAGAGCCATAGGCCCCCATTCCTTCCAAAGAGCTCAGCCTCAGGCCAAGTTCAGGCCAGGCAGCACTCTCCTCTCCTACCAAACCAGACTCACTGACCATGTTTTTTTCCCAGAAAGGAGGAAAAGGTGGGTATTTCTTAGCACAGAAAGAACTCTATCCCCAGTATCATCCACTTCATGTGATGAATATTGGGAATCGGGGTCTCTCTACTCTGCATAGACAACTTCCTTCCCCCTAGTCTGACCACACTTTTCAGCAGAACTCCGGTGACCCCAATTGCACTTCAGAGAAAAATAAGGCTTTGTGGAGATGTATTAAGAAGCAGCAACGGCAACAACAAAGTCTGGGATGGTGGAGAGATGGTAGTGCAAAGTCCAAGAGCTTGCAAGAAGGGTGAGAAAGGAGAAGCAGAGGAAGGACAGGACACCCCGTGCCTCAGTTTCCCTCATCTTGGAAAGTATAAGAATAATCCTTATTGCTGATGCAGCTGCCTTTCCTTCCTTCCTCCTCTCCCCTAGCCCACCTCCCTGGGGGTCTGGGCAGCCGGATGAGATCATGTCTGTGAAAAATGCTACAGCTTTGTGAAGAGAAGTATGAGGTGGACATAAAGAGACAGGGAGGTGAACAGCTGGTCACTGCTACCCAAAAACTCCAGCCTTCATTGGTTTTTAGGCAGAAAGACCAGGAGATAGAAAAGGGTGCAAGAGATGAGGATCAGATGGCAGTTCTAAAATCAGATAGATTATCAAGAGGGGCATTCAAGCCCCTTCGTCTATAATCAGAAGAATTACAAAACACCAAACTCCCTCTTGGTCTTACCTACTCTAGAATGAAAAGAATGGCAATGGAGCAGGGAGGGGGGAACAGAGGTGACCATACTTTGGTTGTTCATGTAGTCTCATTATTAGAGAGTCAGCCCTTAAAGTCATAACATAATATCTGCTTCTAAGAAAACCAAAAATCTATTAGAGGGGGAGGGGGAGGAGCAGAAGGCATTGAGATTTCCAAATCGAGGAAAAGGTCAGCTCTGGCCTCCTAAAGAGTCTTGGATGGGAGACCCACACAATTTAATGATGGCTAGAGTTTCCATTCTTCAACTCAGAGAGGCAATGGGTCCCCTCTATTTCCCTCCCCCCTAGTGAGGGGAAGGAGATGAGTTCCTACTGATGTCATTTCTTCCAGAATAACACACACGCCACCCCAGCCTTCTCCAGCCCACTGCCAGGGCTCTGGGTATGCTGTGGGCCAGCCAGAGAGCCAGCAACACCTCCCTGCTAATGGCTTCCTTTTGCTTTGGGGCCCCATCACCACACCCCACCTCTCACCCTTTAGGACCCCACAGACAGAGCTGGAAGGTTACAGAGTAGGGGGAAAGGAGGGGGAGATAGGTTAGAAGGAGAGGCTAAGGGGCCTGGAATAGTAGCGTGGCCGCTCCCCTCCCTCAGTGCCAGCAGCCATCCCAAGGCCAATCTGTTTTTCCATGCAATTGTGCCAGCCCGGTCTAGTGGGGAAAAAGCCAGCTCGGCTGGCTGGCTCAATTGCTATAGGAGGGGATTTTGGCAGAGAAAGAGGCTCAATGCCAGGGATGCAGCAGGAAAAAAGGGGTCTGTGAAACTAAGCTATCTCTTCAGAACTGGTTCTGACAAACATACCTTACCCATCCCCACCATTCCTCAGACTGGGAAACATATTCCAACATACATGTACAAAGTATTTGTCCCAAGTAAAATATGCCAGGCCATACAGAGGCTGTGTCCCCATATATCGCATACAAGGTAGATATCCACACCAAACTGGGGGATTCATACCTCTGAAAAGAGAGGGCAAGTCCACATACTTGAATACACATGCACACTGGGCAAAAGGAAACTTTCCATTCTGGCCCCAAAAGTTGGCAAAGAAAGTGCTGCTGATCTGGGCAGACTGTTTAGACCATCCCTCTCAGACTGCTAAAGTTCTCTTCCCTCCCATCCCCAAACTAAGCACCCTGTATATGGCAACACCCTCCTTACCATTCCCCAAACACTCAGACCTGAAGCTCAGTCTTGGCAAGGAAGCAAGTCATTTCTGTCACTGGGACATGACAGAGAAGGAAAAGTCCTAGGGATAAGCGAAAGATGGGGCCACTGAGAAAGGATTATTTATTCACTCCCTTGCCCTACTCCAAAGCTCCAGGGAGACTCAGAAGGGTTTTGCATCCAACAAAATATTATACCTCCTGCCTTCCAGGGGCCCATCACAGTCCAATAATTCTGTGAGAGGCCCTCTACATATTTTCCTTTGGACAGCTCTAAGGAGTCAGCAGGGGAGAATGGATATAGCCCTGGATGTGAAGGTAAAACACCTGATTTCAAATCTCAGCTATGCCACTTCCTATAAGTGTGACATTGGGCAAATTACTTCTCTCTAGGACTCAGAATTCCTTCATCTATAAATTAAAGGGTGAACTAGATGAACTAGATGTGTTTTGAGATTCCCCTTCTATGAATCCTATGGAATAAGTCAAAAGCGGCACATTCATCTTTTCTCTCCAATCAGATTCAAAGTTCCTTGTTGGCAAAGATATCTCACACACACACACACACACACACACACACACACACACACACACACACACACACACTCTCTCTCTCTCTCTCTCTCTCTCTCTCTCTCTCTCTCTCTCTCTCT